>NC_134847.1:87976262-88276262 GCF_965363235.1 Mytilus galloprovincialis
TTAGTTTGGAAAGTTTTTCTTTTATTTTAGGTACAGCGCGCGCGCCACATCACGTGACACGGGTTTATAATAACGAAAAGATAGTCTTTTTATTCCTTTTTAGGTGGGGACTTTGAACAGACAACATGTATAGAGACGGAATGCACACAATGTAATTTCTTTTGTCATTGTAGGAAATTGACATTTTGATGACAGTTTACAAGCAGTGCATGATTTGGATTTATTTGATCCGGTTTAACTTTAAAACACATTTATTGATTATTTTCTGATAATGTACATTTTTCGTTACCTGTTTGTAACACAGATTAGTATTTCAATCTCGGAGCGGACATTTTATTGTAGGCTTTTACTGAAATTTCGGACCTAGCAAGCAATTTTTACGGCATTGCAATTTCTTTTCTCTAGGAAAAGCTTTGAGAGATATCTGCACCAAGTTTTTTTATAAACTTTTAGTACATGTATGCCCTGCTGACTGCAAATTTTGAGGTCGATTGTATTTGTAGTTTCAGAGTACATGTGGATTTTTTTTTCAGAAGTGACGCAAGAACAATATTAAATTTCAATTTTTCATGAAACATGATTGATTGATCATGATTGATTGATCATGATCATGATTGATTGATTGATTGATTGATTGATTGATTGATTGATTGATTAGTTGGTTGGTTGGTTGGTTGGTTGGTTGGTTGGTTGGTTGGTTGGTAAAACACGTTGGATAGGGCCAATTGAAACAGCGAAAAAGAAACAAAAAAGATCTATATTAAACACACGAGACGGAAACATGATTGATTGATTGATTGATTGATTGATTGATTGATTGATTGATTGATTGATTGATTGATTGGTTGGTTGGTTGGTTGGTTGGTTAAACACGTTGGATAGGGCCAATTGAAACAGCGAAAAAGAAACAAAGAAGATCTTGGACCCTATATTAAACACACGAGACGAGACGGAAACATGATTGATTGATCATGATTGATTGATTGATTGATTGATTGATTGATTGATTGATTGATTGGTTGGTTGGTTGGTTGGTTGGTTGGTTAAACACGTTTGACAGGGTCAATTGAAACAGCGAAAAAGAAACAAAGGAGATCTTGAACCCTATATTAAACACATGAGACGGAAACATGATTGATTGGTTGATTAATCATGATCATGATTGGTTGATTGATCATGATCATGATTTGTTGATTGATCATTATTGATTGATCATGATTGGTTGGTTGGCAAACACACATAAAATTCTTCAAGTCGTGCCCCAAATCACATATGTACATGACCTTGACCTTTGACCTTGTGACCTTTGTCAAGGTCATTGCTTCACAATGTCATTGCAAAAGACCCTATGGGTCAAGGACCTTTTGTTTAAGAGTTTTGCCTAATAATGGCTTTTTATAAACCATCAATGGGGGTTATGTCCCTTACATAATGGTAAAACTAATACAGTCATAATGTAACAAAGTTGCCCCTTGAAGTACTGAACATTTTTCACTGCTTAAATTTTCTGTATCTATAACCATTCAAGAATTATAGGGAAATCAAAGACATATGAAAATCTAAAATATGACCTTGACCTTTGACCTTGACCTAATTTTCTAAGTTAGGACCCAGGGCACTCAAATAAAAACATTCCAGGGTTATACGGTTAACGGTTAATGAGTTAAAAAAACATACCGACAAATTTATTCCGTAAAGGTACATAACTCCTATAAAATTTCATCGAATCGCTTCGATCCAAATTAGCCAAAAATTCCTGAGGATGTAACGAACAATTTGTAAAAAGAATTTTGTCGCTTTCTTATTTTGTTACGAAGGAGATGCACACACATGACAAACAGTGAATAGGGAGATAACTCTTACAAAGAAAATGGTTCGGCTTAGCAGGGTGAAATTTAAAAGCGCATAAACTATGCGATACAATATGAAAAAAATCTAAGCGACATATTGCGAAACAAACATTTATCGCAAGAACAAAATTTGGCGGAAAAAAAAAAAATAATAATAATAATAATCAGAACAAATACAATAGGCTTTCCACAGAAAAGTGGAAAGACCTAATAATAATAATAATCAGAAGAAATACAATAAGTCTTTCCACAGAAAAGTGGAAAGACTTAATAATAATAATAAATATAAATCAATTGCTTTAAAAAAGCAATTGTAGGGGGTCTTTCCCCCTGTAAAATTAATTGAATTGGGGGGTGTTTGTTTGTTTGTTTGTTTGTTTGTTTCTGTATGGGGTCTATATTATTGTTACCGGAGAAGTTTCATGTTTAGTTTGGAAAGTTTTTCTTTTATTTTAGGTACAGCGCGCGCGCCACATCACGTGACACGGGTTTATAATAACGAAAAGATAGTCTTTTTATTCCTTTTTAGGTGGGGACTTTGAACAGACAACATGTATAGAGACGGAATGCACACAATGTAATTTCTTTTGTCATTGTAG
Organism: Mytilus galloprovincialis; assembly: GCF_965363235.1. Classification (NCBI taxonomy): domain Eukaryota; kingdom Metazoa; phylum Mollusca; class Bivalvia; order Mytilida; family Mytilidae; genus Mytilus; species Mytilus galloprovincialis. The sequence goes on from NC_134847.1 coordinate 87,978,712, forward strand.
GAAATTGACATTTTGATGACAGTTTACAAGCAGTGCATGATTTGGATTTATTTGATCCGGTTTAACTTTAAAACACATTTATTGATTATTTTCTGATAATGTACATTTTTCGTTACCTGTTTGTAACACAGATTAGTATTTCAATCTCGGAGCGGACATTTTATTGTAGGCTTTTACTGAAATTTCGGACCTAGCAAGCAATTTTTACGGCATTGCAATTTCTTTTCTCTAGGAAAAGCTTTGAGAGATATCTGCACCAAGTTTTTTTATAAACTTTTAGTACATGTATGCCCTGCTGACTGCAAATTTTGAGGTCGATTGTATTTGTAGTTTCAGAGTACATGTGGATTTTTTTTTCAGAAGTGACGCAAGAACAATATTAAATTTCAATTTTTCATGAAACATGATTGATTGATCATGATCATGATTGATTGATTGATTGATTGATTGATTGATTGATTGATTGATTAGTTGGTTGGTTGGTTGGTTGGTTGGTTGGTTGGTTGGTTGGTTGGTAAAACACGTTGGATAGGGCCAATTGAAACAGCGAAAAAGAAACAAAAAAGATCTATATTAAACACACGAGACGGAAACATGATTGATTGATTGATTGATTGATTGATTGATTGATTGATTGATTGATTGATTGGTTGGTTGGTTGGTTGGTTGGTTGGTTAAACACGTTGGATAGGGCCAATTGAAACAGCGAAAAAGAAACAAAGAAGATCTTGGACCCTATATTAAACACACGAGACGAGACGGAAACATGATTGATTGATCATGATTGATTGATTGATTGATTGATTGATTGATTGATTGATTGATTGGTTGGTTGGTTGGTTGGTTGGTTGGTTAAACACGTTTGACAGGGTCAATTGAAACAGCGAAAAAGAAACAAAGGAGATCTTGAACCCTATATTAAACACATGAGACGGAAACATGATTGATTGGTTGATTAATCATGATCATGATTGGTTGATTGATCATGATCATGATTTGTTGATTGATCATTATTGATTGATCATGATTGGTTGGTTGGCAAACACACATAAAATTCTTCAAGTCGTGCCCCAAATCACATATGTACATGACCTTGACCTTTGACCTTGTGACCTTTGTCAAGGTCATTGCTTCACAATGTCATTGCAAAAGACCCTATGGGTCAAGGACCTTTTGTTTAAGAGTTTTGCCTAATAATGGCTTTTTATAAACCATCAATGGGGGTTATGTCCCTTACATAATGGTAAAACTAATACAGTCATAATGTAACAAAGTTGCCCCTTGAAGTACTGAACATTTTTCACTGCTTAAATTTTCTGTATCTATAACCATTCAAGAATTATAGGGAAATCAAAGACATATGAAAATCTAAAATATGACCTTGACCTTTGACCTTGACCTAATTTTCTAAGTTAGGACCCAGGGCACTCAAATAAAAACATTCCAGGGTTATACGGTTAACGGTTAATGAGTTAAAAAAACATACCGACAAATTTATTCCGTAAAGGTACATAACTCCTATAAAATTTCATCGAATCGCTTCGATCCAAATTAGCCAAAAATTCCTGAGGATGTAACGAACAATTTGTAAAAAGAATTTTGTCGCTTTCTTATTTTGTTACGAAGGAGATGCACACACATGACAAACAGTGAATAGGGAGATAACTCTTACAAAGAAAATGGTTCGGCTTAGCAGGGTGAAATTTAAAAGCGCATAAACTATGCGATACAATATGAAAAAAATCTAAGCGACATATTGCGAAACAAACATTTATCGCAAGAACAAAATTTGGCGGAAAAAAAAAAAATAATAATAATAAATATAAATCAATTGCTTTAAAAAAGCAATTGTAGGGGGTCTTTCCCCCTTTAAAATTAATTGAATGGGGGGGGGGTTGTTTGTTTGTTTGTTTGTTTGTTTGTTTGTTTGTTTGTTTGTTTGTTTCTGTATGGGGTCTATATTATTGTTACCGGAGAAGTTTCATGTTTAGTTTGGAAAGTTTTTCTTTTATTTTAGGTACAGCGCGCGCGCCACATCACGTGACACGGGTTTATAATAACGAAAAGATAGTCTTTTTATTCCTTTTTAGGTGGGGACTTTGAACAGACAACATGTATAGAGACGGAATGCACACAATGTAATTTCTTTTGTCATTGTAGGAAATTGACATTTTGATGACAGTTTACAAGCAGTGCATGATTTGGATTTATTTGATCCGGTTTAACTTTAAAACACATTTATTGATTATTTTCTGATAATGTACATTTTTCAGCACCTGTTTGTAACACAGATTAGTATTTCAATCTCGGAGCGGACATTTTATTGTAGGCTTTTACTGAAATTTCGGACCTAGCAAGCAATTTTTACGGCATTGCAATTTCTTTTCTCTAGGAAAAGCTTTGAGAGATATCTGCACCAAGTTTTTTTATAAACTTTTAGTACATGTATGCCCTGCTGACTGCAAATTTTGAGGTCGATTGTATTTGTAGTTTCAGAGTACATGTGGATTTTTTTTTCAGAAGTGACGCAAGAACAATATTAAATTTCAATTTTTCATGAAACATGATTGATTGATCATGATCATGATTGATTGATCATGATTGATTGATCATGATCATGATTGATTGATTGATTGATTGATTGATTGATTAGTTGGTTCGTTGGTTGGTTGGTTGGTTGGTTGGTAAAACACGTTGGATAGGGCCAATTGAAACAGCGAAAAAGAAACAAAAAAGATCTTGGACCCTATATTAAACACACGAGACGGAAACATGATTGATTGATTGATTGATTGATTGATTGATTGATTGATTGATTGATTGATTGATTGATTGATTGGTTGGTTGGTTGGTTGGTTGGTTGGTTGGTTGGTTGGTTAAACACGTTGGATAGGGCCAATTGAAACAGCGAAAAAGAAACAAAGAAGATCTTGGACCCTATATTAAACACACGAGACGAGACGGAAACATGATTGATTGATCATGATTGATTGATTGATTGATTGATTGATTGATTGATTGATTGATTGATTGATTGATTGATTGATTGATTGATTGATTGATTGATTGATTGATTGATTGGTTGGTTGGTTGGTTGGTTAAACACGTTTGAAAGGGTCAATTGAAACAGCGAAAAAGAAACAAAGAAGATCTTGAACCCTATATTAAACACATGAGACGGAAACATGATTGATTGGTTGATTAATCATGATCATGATTGGTTGATTGATCATGATCATGATTTGTTGATTGATCATTATTGATTGATCATGATTGGTTGGTTGGCAAACACACATAAAATTCTTCAAGTCGTGCCCCAAATCACATATGTACATGACCTTGACCTTTGACCTTGTGACCTTTGTCAAGGTCATTGCTTCACAATGTCATTGCAAAAGACCCTATGGGTCAAGGACCTTTTGTTTATGAGTTTTGCCTAATAATGGCTTTTTATAAACCATCAATGGGGGTTATGTCCCTTACATAATGGTAAAACTAATACAGTCATAATGTAACAAAGTTGCCCCTTGAAGTACTGAACATTTTTCACTGCTTAAATTTTCTGTATCTATAACCATTCAAGAATTATAGGGAAATCAAAGACATATGAAAATCTAAAATATGACCTTGACCTTTGACCTTGACCTAATTTTCTAAGTTAGGACCCAGGGGACTCAAATAAAAACATTCCAGGGTTATACGGTTAACGGTTAATGAGTTAAAAAAACATACCGACAAATTTATTCCGTAAAGGTACATAACTCCTATAAAATTTCATCGAATCGCTTTGATCCAAATTAGCCAAAAATTCCTGAGGATGTAACGAACAATTTGTAAAAAGAATTTTGTCGCTTTCTTATTTTGTTACGAAGGAGATGCACACACATGACAAACGGTGAATAGGGAGATAACTCTTACAAAGAAAATGGTTCGGCTTAGCAGGGTGAAATTTAAAAGCGCATAAACTATGCGATACAATATGAAAAAAATCTAAGCGACATATTGCGAAACAAACATTTATCGCAAGAACAAAATTTGGCGGAAAAAAAAAAAAAATAATAATAATAATAATCAGAACAAATACAATAGGCTTTCCACAGAAAAGTGGAAAGACCTAATAATATGGAAAAAACTGGAGTTGTCGTTCATTTTACGTTGATAGGATAGATAGTACACAACCTACATTCAGTTGTAAGTGGAGGGTTAAAAAAAAAGGGGGGGGGGGCAAAAGGGGGTCTCGGGGAGATTTTTTTTTTTTTTTTTTATTAACGGAACAGAATGGTTAAAAAGGTTTTTTACAATATAAATCAATTGCTTTAAAAAAGCAATTGTAGGGGGTCTTTCCCCCTTTAAAATTAATTGAATGGGGGGGGGGGGGGTTGTTTGTTTGTTTGTTTGTTTGTTTGTTTGTTTGTTTGTTTGTTTCTGTATGGGGTCTATATTATTGTTACCGGAGAAGTTTCATGTTTAGTTTGGAAAGTTTTTCTTTTATTTTAGGTACAGCGCGCGCGCCACATCACGTGACACGGGTTTATAATAACGAAAAGATAGTTTTTTTATTCCTTTTTAGGTGGGGACTTTGAACAGACAACATGTATAGAGACGGAATGCACACAATGTAATTTCTTTTGTCATTGTAGGAAATTGACATTTTGATGACAGTTTACAAGCAGTGCATGATTTGGATTTATTTGATCCGGTTTAACTTTAAAACACATTTATTGATTATTTTCTGATAATGTACATTTTTCGTTACCTGTTTGTAACACAGATTAGTATTTCAATCTCGGAGCGGACATTTTATTGTAGGCTTTTACTGAAATTTCGGACCTAGCAAGCAATTTTTACGGCATTGCAATTTCTTTTCTCTAGGAAAAGCTTTGAGAGATATCTGCACCAAGTTTTTTTATAAACTTTTAGTACATGTATGCCCTGCTGACTGCAAATTTTGAGGTCGATTGTATTTGTAGTTTCAGAGTACATGTGGATTTTTTTTTCAGAAGTGACGCAAGAACAATATTAAATTTCAATTTTTCATGAAACATGATTGATTGATCATGATTGATTGATCATGATCATGATTGATTGATTGATTGATTGATTGATTGATTGATTGATTGATTAGTTGGTTGGTTGGTTGGTTGGTTGGTTGGTTGGTTGGTTGGTTGGTAAAACACGTTGGATAGGGCCAATTGAAACAGCGAAAAAGAAACAAAAAAGATCTATATTAAACACACGAGACGGAAACATGATTGATTGATTGATTGATTGATTGATTGATTGATTGATTGATTGATTGATTGATTGATTGGTTGGTTGGTTGGTTGGTTGGTTAAACACGTTGGATAGGGCCAATTGAAACAGCGAAAAAGAAACAAAGAAGATCTTGGACCCTATATTAAACACACGAGACGAGACGGAAACATGATTGATTGATCATGATTGATTGATTGATTGATTGATTGATTGATTGATTGATTGATTGGTTGGTTGGTTGGTTGGTTGGTTGGTTAAACACGTTTGACAGGGTCAATTGAAACAGCGAAAAAGAAACAAAGGAGATCTTGAACCCTATATTAAACACATGAGACGGAAACATGATTGATTGGTTGATTAATCATGATCATGATTGGTTGATTGATCATGATCATGATTTGTTGATTGATCATTATTGATTGATCATGATTGGTTGGTTGGCAAACACACATAAAATTCTTCAAGTCGTGCCCCAAATCACATATGTACATGACCTTGACCTTTGACCTTGTGACCTTTGTCAAGGTCATTGCTTCACAATGTCATTGCAAAAGACCCTATGGGTCAAGGACCTTTTGTTTAAGAGTTTTGCCTAATAATGGCTTTTTATAAACCATCAATGGGGGTTATGTCCCTTACATAATGGTAAAACTAATACAGTCATAATGTAACAAAGTTGCCCCTTGAAGTACTGAACATTTTTCACTGCTTAAATTTTCTGTATCTATAACCATTCAAGAATTATAGGGAAATCAAAGACATATGAAAATCTAAAATATGACCTTGACCTTTGACCTTGACCTAATTTTCTAAGTTAGGACCCAGGGCACTCAAATAAAAACATTCCAGGGTTATACGGTTAACGGTTAATGAGTTAAAAAAACATACCGACAAATTTATTCCGTAAAGGTACATAACTCCTATAAAATTTCATCGAATCGCTTCGATCCAAATTAGCCAAAAATTCCTGAGGATGTAACGAACAATTTGTAAAAAGAATTTTGTCGCTTTCTTATTTTGTTACGAAGGAGATGCACACACATGACAAACAGTGAATAGGGCGATAACTCTTACAAAGAAAATGGTTCGGCTTAGCAGGGTGAAATTTAAAAGCGCATAAACTATGCGATACAATATGAAAAAAATCTAAGCGACATATTGCGAAACAAACATTTATCGCAAGAACAAAATTTGGCGGAAAAAAAAAAAAAAAAATAATAATAATAATCAGAACAAATACAATAGGCTTTCCACAGAAAAGTGGAAAGACCTAATAATAATAATAATCAGAAGAAATACAATAAGTCTTTCCACAGAAAAGTGGAAAGACTTAATAATAATAATAAATATAAATCAATTGCTTTAAAAAAGCAATTGTAGGGGGTCTTTCCCCCTGTAAAATTAATTGAATTGGGGGGTGTTTGTTTGTTTGTTTGTTTGTTTGTTTCTGTATGGGGTCTATATTATTGTTACCGGAGAAGTTTCATGTTTAGTTTGGAAAGTTTTTCTTTTATTTTAGGTACAGCGCGCGCGCCACATCACGTGACACGGGTTTATAATAACGAAAAGATAGTCTTTTTATTCCTTTTTAGGTGGGGACTTTGAACAGACAACATGTATAGAGACGGAATGCACACAATGTAATTTCTTTTGTCATTGTAGGAAATTGACATTTTGATGACAGTTTACAAGCAGTGCATGATTTGGATTTATTTGATCCGGTTTAACTTTAAAACACATTTATTGATTATTTTCTGATAATGTACATTTTTCGTTACCTGTTTGTAACACAGATTAGTATTTCAATCTCGGAGCGGACATTTTATTGTAGGCTTTTACTGAAATTTCGGACCTAGCAAGCAATTTTTACGGCATTGCAATTTCTTTTCTCTAGGAAAAGCTTTGAGAGATATCTGCACCAAGTTTTTTTATAAACTTTTAGTACATGTATGCCCTGCTGACTGCAAATTTTGAGGTCGATTGTATTTGTAGTTTCAGAGTACATGTGGATTTTTTTTTCAGAAGTGACGCAAGAACAATATTAAATTTCAATTTTTCATGAAACATGATTGATTGATCATGATCATGATTGATTGATTGATTGATTGATTGATTGATTGATTGATTGATTAGTTGGTTGGTTGGTTGGTTGGTTGGTTGGTTGGTTGGTTGGTTGGTAAAACACGTTGGATAGGGCCAATTGAAACAGCGAAAAAGAAACAAAAAAGATCTATATTAAACACACGAGACGGAAACATGATTGATTGATTGATTGATTGATTGATTGATTGATTGATTGATTGATTGATTGATTGATTGGTTGGTTGGTTGGTTGGTTGGTTAAACACGTTGGATAGGGCCAATTGAAACAGCGAAAAAGAAACAAAGAAGATCTTGGACCCTATATTAAACACACGAGACGAGACGGAAACATGATTGATTGATCATGATTGATTGATTGATTGATTGATTGATTGATTGATTGATTGATTGGTTGGTTGGTTGGTTGGTTGGTTGGTTAAACACGTTTGACAGGGTCAATTGAAACAGCGAAAAAGAAACAAAGGAGATCTTGAACCCTATATTAAACACATGAGACGGAAACATGATTGATTGGTTGATTAATCATGATCATGATTGGTTGATTGATCATGATCATGATTTGTTGATTGATCATTATTGATTGATCATGATTGGTTGGTTGGCAAACACACATAAAATTCTTCAAGTCGTGCCCCAAATCACATATGTACATGACCTTGACCTTTGACCTTGTGACCTTTGTCAAGGTCATTGCTTCACAATGTCATTGCAAAAGACCCTATGGGTCAAGGACCTTTTGTTTAAGAGTTTTGCCTAATAATGGCTTTTTATAAACCATCAATGGGGGTTATGTCCCTTACATAATGGTAAAACTAATACAGTCATAATGTAACAAAGTTGCCCCTTGAAGTACTGAACATTTTTCACTGCTTAAATTTTCTGTATCTATAACCATTCAAGAATTATAGGGAAATCAAAGACATATGAAAATCTAAAATATGACCTTGACCTTTGACCTTGACCTAATTTTCTAAGTTAGGACCCAGGGCACTCAAATAAAAACATTCCAGGGTTATACGGTTAACGGTTAATGAGTTAAAAAAACATACCGACAAATTTATTCCGTAAAGGTACATAACTCCTATAAAATTTCATCGAATCGCTTCGATCCAAATTAGCCAAAAATTCCTGAGGATGTAACGAACAATTTGTAAAAAGAATTTTGTCGCTTTCTTATTTTGTTACGAAGGAGATGCACACACATGACAAACAGTGAATAGGGCGATAACTCTTACAAAGAAAATGGTTCGGCTTAGCAGGGTGAAATTTAAAAGCGCATAAACTATGCGATACAATATGAAAAAAATCTAAGCGACATATTGCGAAACAAACATTTATCGCAAGAACAAAATTTGGCGGAAAAAAAAAAAAAAAAATAATAATAATAATCAGAACAAATACAATAGGCTTTCCACAGAAAAGTGGAAAGACCTAATAATAATAATAATCAGAAGAAATACAATAAGTCTTTCCACAGAAAAGTGGAAAGACTTAATAATAATAATAAATATAAATCAATTGCTTTAAAAAAGCAATTGTAGGGGGTCTTTCCCCCTGTAAAATTAATTGAATTGGGGGGTGTTTGTTTGTTTGTTTGTTTGTTTGTTTCTGTATGGGGTCTATATTATTGTTACCGGAGAAGTTTCATGTTTAGTTTGGAAAGTTTTTCTTTTATTTTAGGTACAGCGCGCGCGCCACATCACGTGACACGGGTTTATAATAACGAAAAGATAGTCTTTTTATTCCTTTTTAGGTGGGGACTTTGAACAGACAACATGTATAGAGACGGAATGCACACAATGTAATTTCTTTTGTCATTGTAGGAAATTGACATTTTGATGACAGTTTACAAGCAGTGCATGATTTGGATTTATTTGATCCGGTTTAACTTTAAAACACATTTATTGATTATTTTCTGATAATGTACATTTTTCGTTACCTGTTTGTAACACAGATTAGTATTTCAATCTCGGAGCGGACATTTTATTGTAGGCTTTTACTGAAATTTCGGACCTAGCAAGCAATTTTTACGGCATTGCAATTTCTTTTCTCTAGGAAAAGCTTTGAGAGATATCTGCACCAAGTTTTTTTATAAACTTTTAGTACATGTATGCCCTGCTGACTGCAAATTTTGAGGTCGATTGTATTTGTAGTTTCAGAGTACATGTGGATTTTTTTTTCAGAAGTGACGCAAGAACAATATTAAATTTCAATTTTTCATGAAACATGATTGATTGATCATGATCATGATTGATTGATTGATTGATTGATTGATTGATTGATTGATTGATTAGTTGGTTGGTTGGTTGGTTGGTTGGTTGGTTGGTTGGTTGGTTGGTAAAACACGTTGGATAGGGCCAATTGAAACAGCGAAAAAGAAACAAAAAAGATCTATATTAAACACACGAGACGGAAACATGATTGATTGATTGATTGATTGATTGATTGATTGATTGATTGATTGATTGATTGATTGATTGGTTGGTTGGTTGGTTGGTTGGTTAAACACGTTGGATAGGGCCAATTGAAACAGCGAAAAAGAAACAAAGAAGATCTTGGACCCTATATTAAACACACGAGACGAGACGGAAACATGATTGATTGATCATGATTGATTGATTGATTGATTGATTGATTGATTGATTGATTGATTGGTTGGTTGGTTGGTTGGTTGGTTGGTTAAACACGTTTGACAGGGTCAATTGAAACAGCGAAAAAGAAACAAAGGAGATCTTGAACCCTATATTAAACACATGAGACGGAAACATGATTGATTGGTTGATTAATCATGATCATGATTGGTTGATTGATCATGATCATGATTTGTTGATTGATCATTATTGATTGATCATGATTGGTTGGTTGGCAAACACACATAAAATTCTTCAAGTCGTGCCCCAAATCACATATGTACATGACCTTGACCTTTGACCTTGTGACCTTTGTCAAGGTCATTGCTTCACAATGTCATTGCAAAAGACCCTATGGGTCAAGGACCTTTTGTTTAAGAGTTTTGCCTAATAATGGCTTTTTATAAACCATCAATGGGGGTTATGTCCCTTACATAATGGTAAAACTAATACAGTCATAATGTAACAAAGTTGCCCCTTGAAGTACTGAACATTTTTCACTGCTTAAATTTTCTGTATCTATAACCATTCAAGAATTATAGGGAAATCAAAGACATATGAAAATCTAAAATATGACCTTGACCTTTGACCTTGACCTAATTTTCTAAGTTAGGACCCAGGGCACTCAAATAAAAACATTCCAGGGTTATACGGTTAACGGTTAATGAGTTAAAAAAACATACCGACAAATTTATTCCGTAAAGGTACATAACTCCTATAAAATTTCATCGAATCGCTTCGATCCAAATTAGCCAAAAATTCCTGAGGATGTAACGAACAATTTGTAAAAAGAATTTTGTCGCTTTCTTATTTTGTTACGAAGGAGATGCACACACATGACAAACAGTGAATAGGGCGATAACTCTTACAAAGAAAATGGTTCGGCTTAGCAGGGTGAAATTTAAAAGCGCATAAACTATGCGATACAATATGAAAAAAATCTAAGCGACATATTGCGAAACAAACATTTATCGCAAGAACAAAATTTGGCGGAAAAAAAAAAAAAAAAATAATAATAATAATCAGAACAAATACAATAGGCTTTCCACAGAAAAGTGGAAAGACCTAATAATAATAATAATCAGAAGAAATACAATAAGTCTTTCCACAGAAAAGTGGAAAGACTTAATAATAATAATAAATATAAATCAATTGCTTTAAAAAAGCAATTGTAGGGGGTCTTTCCCCCTGTAAAATTAATTGAATTGGGGGGTGTTTGTTTGTTTGTTTGTTTGTTTGTTTCTGTATGGGGTCTATATTATTGTTACCGGAGAAGTTTCATGTTTAGTTTGGAAAGTTTTTCTTTTATTTTAGGTACAGCGCGCGCGCCACATCACGTGACACGGGTTTATAATAACGAAAAGATAGTCTTTTTATTCCTTTTTAGGTGGGGACTTTGAACAGACAACATGTATAGAGACGGAATGCACACAATGTAATTTCTTTTGTCATTGTAGGAAATTGACATTTTGATGACAGTTTACAAGCAGTGCATGATTTGGATTTATTTGATCCGGTTTAACTTTAAAACACATTTATTGATTATTTTCTGATAATGTACATTTTTCGTTACCTGTTTGTAACACAGATTAGTATTTCAATCTCGGAGCGGACATTTTATTGTAGGCTTTTACTGAAATTTCGGACCTAGCAAGCAATTTTTACGGCATTGCAATTTCTTTTCTCTAGGAAAAGCTTTGAGAGATATCTGCACCAAGTTTTTTTATAAACTTTTAGTACATGTATGCCCTGCTGACTGCAAATTTTGAGGTCGATTGTATTTGTAGTTTCAGAGTACATGTGGATTTTTTTTTCAGAAGTGACGCAAGAACAATATTAAATTTCAATTTTTCATGAAACATGATTGATTGATCATGATCATGATTGATTGATTGATTGATTGATTGATTGATTGATTGATTGATTAGTTGGTTGGTTGGTTGGTTGGTTGGTTGGTTGGTTGGTTGGTTGGTAAAACACGTTGGATAGGGCCAATTGAAACAGCGAAAAAGAAACAAAAAAGATCTATATTAAACACACGAGACGGAAACATGATTGATTGATTGATTGATTGATTGATTGATTGATTGATTGATTGATTGATTGATTGATTGATTGGTTGGTTGGTTGGTTGGTTGGTTAAACACGTTGGATAGGGCCAATTGAAACAGCGAAAAAGAAACAAAGAAGATCTTGGACCCTATATTAAACACACGAGACGAGACGGAAACATGATTGATTGATCATGATTGATTGATTGATTGATTGATTGATTGATTGATTGATTGATTGGTTGGTTGGTTGGTTGGTTGGTTGGTTAAACACGTTTGACAGGGTCAATTGAAACAGCGAAAAAGAAACAAAGGAGATCTTGAACCCTATATTAAACACATGAGACGGAAACATGATTGATTGGTTGATTAATCATGATCATGATTGGTTGATTGATCATGATCATGATTTGTTGATTGATCATTATTGATTGATCATGATTGGTTGGTTGGCAAACACACATAAAATTCTTCAAGTCGTGCCCCAAATCACATATGTACATGACCTTGACCTTTGACCTTGTGACCTTTGTCAAGGTCATTGCTTCACAATGTCATTGCAAAAGACCCTATGGGTCAAGGACCTTTTGTTTAAGAGTTTTGCCTAATAATGGCTTTTTATAAACCATCAATGGGGGTTATGTCCCTTACATAATGGTAAAACTAATACAGTCATAATGTAACAAAGTTGCCCCTTGAAGTACTGAACATTTTTCACTGCTTAAATTTTCTGTATCTATAACCATTCAAGAATTATAGGGAAATCAAAGACATATGAAAATCTAAAATATGACCTTGACCTTTGACCTTGACCTAATTTTCTAAGTTAGGACCCAGGGCACTCAAATAAAAACATTCCAGGGTTATACGGTTAACGGTTAATGAGTTAAAAAAACATACCGACAAATTTATTCCGTAAAGGTACATAACTCCTATAAAATTTCATCGAATCGCTTCGATCCAAATTAGCCAAAAATTCCTGAGGATGTAACGAACAATTTGTAAAAAGAATTTTGTCGCTTTCTTATTTTGTTACGAAGGAGATGCACACACATGACAAACAGTGAATAGGGCGATAACTCTTACAAAGAAAATGGTTCGGCTTAGCAGGGTGAAATTTAAAAGCGCATAAACTATGCGATACAATATGAAAAAAATCTAAGCGACATATTGCGAAACAAACATTTATCGCAAGAACAAAATTTGGCGGAAAAAAAAAAAAAAAAATAATAATAATAATCAGAACAAATACAATAGGCTTTCCACAGAAAAGTGGAAAGACCTAATAATAATAATAATCAGAAGAAATACAATAAGTCTTTCCACAGAAAAGTGGAAAGACTTAATAATAATAATAAATATAAATCAATTGCTTTAAAAAAGCAATTGTAGGGGGTCTTTCCCCCTGTAAAATTAATTGAATTGGGGGGTGTTTGTTTGTTTGTTTGTTTGTTTGTTTCTGTATGGGGTCTATATTATTGTTACCGGAGAAGTTTCATGTTTAGTTTGGAAAGTTTTTCTTTTATTTTAGGTACAGCGCGCGCGCCACATCACGTGACACGGGTTTATAATAACGAAAAGATAGTCTTTTTATTCCTTTTTAGGTGGGGACTTTGAACAGACAACATGTATAGAGACGGAATGCACACAATGTAATTTCTTTTGTCATTGTAGGAAATTGACATTTTGATGACAGTTTACAAGCAGTGCATGATTTGGATTTATTTGATCCGGTTTAACTTTAAAACACATTTATTGATTATTTTCTGATAATGTACATTTTTCGTTACCTGTTTGTAACACAGATTAGTATTTCAATCTCGGAGCGGACATTTTATTGTAGGCTTTTACTGAAATTTCGGACCTAGCAAGCAATTTTTACGGCATTGCAATTTCTTTTCTCTAGGAAAAGCTTTGAGAGATATCTGCACCAAGTTTTTTTATAAACTTTTAGTACATGTATGCCCTGCTGACTGCAAATTTTGAGGTCGATTGTATTTGTAGTTTCAGAGTACATGTGGATTTTTTTTTCAGAAGTGACGCAAGAACAATATTAAATTTCAATTTTTCATGAAACATGATTGATTGATCATGATCATGATTGATTGATTGATTGATTGATTGATTGATTGATTGATTGATTAGTTGGTTGGTTGGTTGGTTGGTTGGTTGGTTGGTTGGTTGGTTGGTAAAACACGTTGGATAGGGCCAATTGAAACAGCGAAAAAGAAACAAAAAAGATCTATATTAAACACACGAGACGGAAACATGATTGATTGATTGATTGATTGATTGATTGATTGATTGATTGATTGATTGATTGATTGATTGGTTGGTTGGTTGGTTGGTTGGTTAAACACGTTGGATAGGGCCAATTGAAACAGCGAAAAAGAAACAAAGAAGATCTTGGACCCTATATTAAACACACGAGACGAGACGGAAACATGATTGATTGATCATGATTGATTGATTGATTGATTGATTGATTGATTGATTGATTGATTGGTTGGTTGGTTGGTTGGTTGGTTGGTTAAACACGTTTGACAGGGTCAATTGAAACAGCGAAAAAGAAACAAAGGAGATCTTGAACCCTATATTAAACACATGAGACGGAAACATGATTGATTGGTTGATTAATCATGATCATGATTGGTTGATTGATCATGATCATGATTTGTTGATTGATCATTATTGATTGATCATGATTGGTTGGTTGGCAAACACACATAAAATTCTTCAAGTCGTGCCCCAAATCACATATGTACATGACCTTGACCTTTGACCTTGTGACCTTTGTCAAGGTCATTGCTTCACAATGTCATTGCAAAAGACCCTATGGGTCAAGGACCTTTTGTTTAAGAGTTTTGCCTAATAATGGCTTTTTATAAACCATCAATGGGGGTTATGTCCCTTACATAATGGTAAAACTAATACAGTCATAATGTAACAAAGTTGCCCCTTGAAGTACTGAACATTTTTCACTGCTTAAATTTTCTGTATCTATAACCATTCAAGAATTATAGGGAAATCAAAGACATATGAAAATCTAAAATATGACCTTGACCTTTGACCTTGACCTAATTTTCTAAGTTAGGACCCAGGGCACTCAAATAAAAACATTCCAGGGTTATACGGTTAACGGTTAATGAGTTAAAAAAACATACCGACAAATTTATTCCGTAAAGGTACATAACTCCTATAAAATTTCATCGAATCGCTTCGATCCAAATTAGCCAAAAATTCCTGAGGATGTAACGAACAATTTGTAAAAAGAATTTTGTCGCTTTCTTATTTTGTTACGAAGGAGATGCACACACATGACAAACAGTGAATAGGGCGATAACTCTTACAAAGAAAATGGTTCGGCTTAGCAGGGTGAAATTTAAAAGCGCATAAACTATGCGATACAATATGAAAAAAATCTAAGCGACATATTGCGAAACAAACATTTATCGCAAGAACAAAATTTGGCGGAAAAAAAAAAAAAAAAATAATAATAATAATCAGAACAAATACAATAGGCTTTCCACAGAAAAGTGGAAAGACCTAATAATAATAATAATCAGAAGAAATACAATAAGTCTTTCCACAGAAAAGTGGAAAGACTTAATAATAATAATAAATATAAATCAATTGCTTTAAAAAAGCAATTGTAGGGGGTCTTTCCCCCTGTAAAATTAATTGAATTGGGGGGTGTTTGTTTGTTTGTTTGTTTGTTTGTTTCTGTATGGGGTCTATATTATTGTTACCGGAGAAGTTTCATGTTTAGTTTGGAAAGTTTTTCTTTTATTTTAGGTACAGCGCGCGCGCCACATCACGTGACACGGGTTTATAATAACGAAAAGATAGTCTTTTTATTCCTTTTTAGGTGGGGACTTTGAACAGACAACATGTATAGAGACGGAATGCACACAATGTAATTTCTTTTGTCATTGTAGGAAATTGACATTTTGATGACAGTTTACAAGCAGTGCATGATTTGGATTTATTTGATCCGGTTTAACTTTAAAACACATTTATTGATTATTTTCTGATAATGTACATTTTTCGTTACCTGTTTGTAACACAGATTAGTATTTCAATCTCGGAGCGGACATTTTATTGTAGGCTTTTACTGAAATTTCGGACCTAGCAAGCAATTTTTACGGCATTGCAATTTCTTTTCTCTAGGAAAAGCTTTGAGAGATATCTGCACCAAGTTTTTTTATAAACTTTTAGTACATGTATGCCCTGCTGACTGCAAATTTTGAGGTCGATTGTATTTGTAGTTTCAGAGTACATGTGGATTTTTTTTTCAGAAGTGACGCAAGAACAATATTAAATTTCAATTTTTCATGAAACATGATTGATTGATCATGATCATGATTGATTGATTGATTGATTGATTGATTGATTGATTGATTGATTAGTTGGTTGGTTGGTTGGTTGGTTGGTTGGTTGGTTGGTTGGTTGGTAAAACACGTTGGATAGGGCCAATTGAAACAGCGAAAAAGAAACAAAAAAGATCTATATTAAACACACGAGACGGAAACATGATTGATTGATTGATTGATTGATTGATTGATTGATTGATTGATTGATTGATTGATTGATTGGTTGGTTGGTTGGTTGGTTGGTTAAACACGTTGGATAGGGCCAATTGAAACAGCGAAAAAGAAACAAAGAAGATCTTGGACCCTATATTAAACACACGAGACGAGACGGAAACATGATTGATTGATCATGATTGATTGATTGATTGATTGATTGATTGATTGATTGATTGATTGGTTGGTTGGTTGGTTGGTTGGTTGGTTAAACACGTTTGACAGGGTCAATTGAAACAGCGAAAAAGAAACAAAGGAGATCTTGAACCCTATATTAAACACATGAGACGGAAACATGATTGATTGGTTGATTAATCATGATCATGATTGGTTGATTGATCATGATCATGATTTGTTGATTGATCATTATTGATTGATCATGATTGGTTGGTTGGCAAACACACATAAAATTCTTCAAGTCGTGCCCCAAATCACATATGTACATGACCTTGACCTTTGACCTTGTGACCTTTGTCAAGGTCATTGCTTCACAATGTCATTGCAAAAGACCCTATGGGTCAAGGACCTTTTGTTTAAGAGTTTTGCCTAATAATGGCTTTTTATAAACCATCAATGGGGGTTATGTCCCTTACATAATGGTAAAACTAATACAGTCATAATGTAACAAAGTTGCCCCTTGAAGTACTGAACATTTTTCACTGCTTAAATTTTCTGTATCTATAACCATTCAAGAATTATAGGGAAATCAAAGACATATGAAAATCTAAAATATGACCTTGACCTTTGACCTTGACCTAATTTTCTAAGTTAGGACCCAGGGCACTCAAATAAAAACATTCCAGGGTTATACGGTTAACGGTTAATGAGTTAAAAAAACATACCGACAAATTTATTCCGTAAAGGTACATAACTCCTATAAAATTTCATCGAATCGCTTCGATCCAAATTAGCCAAAAATTCCTGAGGATGTAACGAACAATTTGTAAAAAGAATTTTGTCGCTTTCTTATTTTGTTACGAAGGAGATGCACACACATGACAAACAGTGAATAGGGAGATAACTCTTACAAAGAAAATGGTTCGGCTTAGCAGGGTGAAATTTAAAAGCGCATAAACTATGCGATACAATATGAAAAAAATCTAAGCGACATATTGCGAAACAAACATTTATCGCAAGAACAAAATTTGGCGGAAAAAAAAAAAAATAATAATAATAATAATCAGAACAAATACAATAGGCTTTCCACAGAAAAGTGGAAAGACCTAATAATAATAATAATCAGAAGAAATACAATAAGTCTTTCCACAGAAAAGTGGAAAGACTTAATAATAATAATAAATATAAATCAATTGCTTTAAAAAAGCAATTGTAGGGGGTCTTTCCCCCTGTAAAATTAATTGAATTGGGGGGTGTTTGTTTGTTTGTTTGTTTGTTTGTTTCTGTATGGGGTCTATATTATTGTTACCGGAGAAGTTTCATGTTTAGTTTGGAAAGTTTTTCTTTTATTTTAGGTACAGCGCGCGCGCCACATCACGTGACACGGGTTTATAATAACGAAAAGATAGTCTTTTTATTCCTTTTTAGGTGGGGACTTTGAACAGACAACATGTATAGAGACGGAATGCACACAATGTAATTTCTTTTGTCATTGTAGGAAATTGACATTTTGATGACAGTTTACAAGCAGTGCATGATTTGGATTTATTTGATCCGGTTTAACTTTAAAACACATTTATTGATTATTTTCTGATAATGTACATTTTTCGTTACCTGTTTGTAACACAGATTAGTATTTCAATCTCGGAGCGGACATTTTATTGTAGGCTTTTACTGAAATTTCGGACCTAGCAAGCAATTTTTACGGCATTGCAATTTCTTTTCTCTAGGAAAAGCTTTGAGAGATATCTGCACCAAGTTTTTTTATAAACTTTTAGTACATGTATGCCCTGCTGACTGCAAATTTTGAGGTCGATTGTATTTGTAGTTTCAGAGTACATGTGGATTTTTTTTTCAGAAGTGACGCAAGAACAATATTAAATTTCAATTTTTCATGAAACATGATTGATTGATCATGATCATGATTGATTGATTGATTGATTGATTGATTGATTGATTGATTGATTAGTTGGTTGGTTGGTTGGTTGGTTGGTTGGTTGGTTGGTTGGTTGGTAAAACACGTTGGATAGGGCCAATTGAAACAGCGAAAAAGAAACAAAAAAGATCTATATTAAACACACGAGACGGAAACATGATTGATTGATTGATTGATTGATTGATTGATTGATTGATTGATTGATTGATTGATTGATTGGTTGGTTGGTTGGTTGGTTGGTTAAACACGTTGGATAGGGCCAATTGAAACAGCGAAAAAGAAACAAAGAAGATCTTGGACCCTATATTAAACACACGAGACGAGACGGAAACATGATTGATTGATCATGATTGATTGATTGATTGATTGATTGATTGATTGATTGATTGATTGGTTGGTTGGTTGGTTGGTTGGTTAAACACGTTTGACAGGGTCAATTGAAACAGCGAAAAAGAAACAAAGGAGATCTTGAACCCTATATTAAACACATGAGACGGAAACATGATTGATTGGTTGATTAATCATGATCATGATTGGTTGATTGATCATGATCATGATTTGTTGATTGATCATTATTGATTGATCATGATTGGTTGGTTGGCAAACACACATAAAATTCTTCAAGTCGTGCCCCAAATCACATATGTACATGACCTTGACCTTTGACCTTGTGACCTTTGTCAAGGTCATTGCTTCACAATGTCATTGCAAAAGACCCTATGGGTCAAGGACCTTTTGTTTAAGAGTTTTGCCTAATAATGGCTTTTTATAAACCATCAATGGGGGTTATGTCCCTTACATAATGGTAAAACTAATACAGTCATAATGTAACAAAGTTGCCCCTTGAAGTACTGAACATTTTTCACTGCTTAAATTTTCTGTATCTATAACCATTCAAGAATTATAGGGAAATCAAAGACATATGAAAATCTAAAATATGACCTTGACCTTTGACCTTGACCTAATTTTCTAAGTTAGGACCCAGGGCACTCAAATAAAAACATTCCAGGGTTATACGGTTAACGGTTAATGAGTTAAAAAAACATACCGACAAATTTATTCCGTAAAGGTACATAACTCCTATAAAATTTCATCGAATCGCTTCGATCCAAATTAGCCAAAAATTCCTGAGGATGTAACGAACAATTTGTAAAAAGAATTTTGTCGCTTTCTTATTTTGTTACGAAGGAGATGCACACACATGACAAACAGTGAATAGGGAGATAACTCTTACAAAGAAAATGGTTCGGCTTAGCAGGGTGAAATTTAAAAGCGCATAAACTATGCGATACAATATGAAAAAAATCTAAGCGACATATTGCGAAACAAACATTTATCGCAAGAACAAAATTTGGCGGAAAAAAAAAAAATAATAATAATAATAATCAGAACAAATACAATAGGCTTTCCACAGAAAAGTGGAAAGACCTAATAATAATAATAATCAGAAGAAATACAATAAGTCTTTCCACAGAAAAGTGGAAAGACTTAATAATAATAATAAATATAAATCAATTGCTTTAAAAAAGCAATTGTAGGGGGTCTTTCCCCCTGTAAAATTAATTGAATTGGGGGGTGTTTGTTTGTTTGTTTGTTTGTTTGTTTCTGTATGGGGTCTATATTATTGTTACCGGAGAAGTTTCATGTTTAGTTTGGAAAGTTTTTCTTTTATTTTAGGTACAGCGCGCGCGCCACATCACGTGACACGGGTTTATAATAACGAAAAGATAGTCTTTTTATTCCTTTTTAGGTGGGGACTTTGAACAGACAACATGTATAGAGACGGAATGCACACAATGTAATTTCTTTTGTCATTGTAGGAAATTGACATTTTGATGACAGTTTACAAGCAGTGCATGATTTGGATTTATTTGATCCGGTTTAACTTTAAAACACATTTATTGATTATTTTCTGATAATGTACATTTTTCGTTACCTGTTTGTAACACAGATTAGTATTTCAATCTCGGAGCGGACATTTTATTGTAGGCTTTTACTGAAATTTCGGACCTAGCAAGCAATTTTTACGGCATTGCAATTTCTTTTCTCTAGGAAAAGCTTTGAGAGATATCTGCACCAAGTTTTTTTATAAACTTTTAGTACATGTATGCCCTGCTGACTGCAAATTTTGAGGTCGATTGTATTTGTAGTTTCAGAGTACATGTGGATTTTTTTTTCAGAAGTGACGCAAGAACAATATTAAATTTCAATTTTTCATGAAACATGATTGATTGATCATGATCATGATTGATTGATTGATTGATTGATTGATTGATTGATTGATTGATTAGTTGGTTGGTTGGTTGGTTGGTTGGTTGGTTGGTTGGTTGGTTGGTAAAACACGTTGGATAGGGCCAATTGAAACAGCGAAAAAGAAACAAAAAAGATCTATATTAAACACACGAGACGGAAACATGATTGATTGATTGATTGATTGATTGATTGATTGATTGATTGATTGATTGATTGATTGATTGGTTGGTTGGTTGGTTGGTTGGTTAAACACGTTGGATAGGGCCAATTGAAACAGCGAAAAAGAAACAAAGAAGATCTTGGACCCTATATTAAACACACGAGACGAGACGGAAACATGATTGATTGATCATGATTGATTGATTGATTGATTGATTGATTGATTGATTGATTGATTGGTTGGTTGGTTGGTTGGTTGGTTGGTTAAACACGTTTGACAGGGTCAATTGAAACAGCGAAAAAGAAACAAAGGAGATCTTGAACCCTATATTAAACACATGAGACGGAAACATGATTGATTGGTTGATTAATCATGATCATGATTGGTTGATTGATCATGATCATGATTTGTTGATTGATCATTATTGATTGATCATGATTGGTTGGTTGGCAAACACACATAAAATTCTTCAAGTCGTGCCCCAAATCACATATGTACATGACCTTGACCTTTGACCTTGTGACCTTTGTCAAGGTCATTGCTTCACAATGTCATTGCAAAAGACCCTATGGGTCAAGGACCTTTTGTTTAAGAGTTTTGCCTAATAATGGCTTTTTATAAACCATCAATGGGGGTTATGTCCCTTACATAATGGTAAAACTAATACAGTCATAATGTAACAAAGTTGCCCCTTGAAGTACTGAACATTTTTCACTGCTTAAATTTTCTGTATCTATAACCATTCAAGAATTATAGGGAAATCAAAGACATATGAAAATCTAAAATATGACCTTGACCTTTGACCTTGACCTAATTTTCTAAGTTAGGACCCAGGGCACTCAAATAAAAACATTCCAGGGTTATACGGTTAACGGTTAATGAGTTAAAAAAACATACCGACAAATTTATTCCGTAAAGGTACATAACTCCTATAAAATTTCATCGAATCGCTTCGATCCAAATTAGCCAAAAATTCCTGAGGATGTAACGAACAATTTGTAAAAAGAATTTTGTCGCTTTCTTATTTTGTTACGAAGGAGATGCACACACATGACAAACAGTGAATAGGGAGATAACTCTTACAAAGAAAATGGTTCGGCTTAGCAGGGTGAAATTTAAAAGCGCATAAACTATGCGATACAATATGAAAAAAATCTAAGCGACATATTGCGAAACAAACATTTATCGCAAGAACAAAATTTGGCGGAAAAAAAAAAAAATAATAATAATAATAATCAGAACAAATACAATAGGCTTTCCACAGAAAAGTGGAAAGACCTAATAATAATAATAATCAGAAGAAATACAATAAGTCTTTCCACAGAAAAGTGGAAAGACTTAATAATAATAATAAATATAAATCAATTGCTTTAAAAAAGCAATTGTAGGGGGTCTTTCCCCCTGTAAAATTAATTGAATTGGGGGGTGTTTGTTTGTTTGTTTGTTTGTTTGTTTCTGTATGGGGTCTATATTATTGTTACCGGAGAAGTTTCATGTTTAGTTTGGAAAGTTTTTCTTTTATTTTAGGTACAGCGCGCGCGCCACATCACGTGACACGGGTTTATAATAACGAAAAGATAGTCTTTTTATTCCTTTTTAGGTGGGGACTTTGAACAGACAACATGTATAGAGACGGAATGCACACAATGTAATTTCTTTTGTCATTGTAGGAAATTGACATTTTGATGACAGTTTACAAGCAGTGCATGATTTGGATTTATTTGATCCGGTTTAACTTTAAAACACATTTATTGATTATTTTCTGATAATGTACATTTTTCGTTACCTGTTTGTAACACAGATTAGTATTTCAATCTCGGAGCGGACATTTTATTGTAGGCTTTTACTGAAATTTCGGACCTAGCAAGCAATTTTTACGGCATTGCAATTTCTTTTCTCTAGGAAAAGCTTTGAGAGATATCTGCACCAAGTTTTTTTATAAACTTTTAGTACATGTATGCCCTGCTGACTGCAAATTTTGAGGTCGATTGTATTTGTAGTTTAAGAGTACATGTGGATTTTTTTTTCAGAAGTGACGCAAGAACAATATTAAATTTCAATTTTTCATGAAACATGATTGATTGATCATGATCATGATTGATTGATTGATTGATTGATTGATTGATTGATTGATTGATTAGTTGGTTGGTTGGTTGGTTGGTTGGTTGGTTGGTTGGTTGGTTGGTAAAACACGTTGGATAGGGCCAATTGAAACAGCGAAAAAGAAACAAAAAAGATCTATATTAAACACACGAGACGGAAACATGATTGATTGATTGATTGATTGATTGATTGATTGATTGATTGATTGATTGATTGATTGATTGGTTGGTTGGTTGGTTGGTTGGTTAAACACGTTGGATAGGGCCAATTGAAACAGCGAAAAAGAAACAAAGAAGATCTTGGACCCTATATTAAACACACGAGACGAGACGGAAACATGATTGATTGATCATGATTGATTGATTGATTGATTGATTGATTGATTGATTGATTGATTGATTGGTTGGTTGGTTGGTTGGTTGGTTGGTTAAACACGTTTGACAGGGTCAATTGAAACAGCGAAAAAGAAACAAAGGAGATCTTGAACCCTATATTAAACACATGAGACGGAAACATGATTGATTGGTTGATTAATCATGATCATGATTGGTTGATTGATCATGATCATGATTTGTTGATTGATCATTATTGATTGATCATGATTGGTTGGTTGGCAAACACACATAAAATTCTTCAAGTCGTGCCCCAAATCACATATGTACATGACCTTGACCTTTGACCTTGTGACCTTTGTCAAGGTCATTGCTTCACAATGTCATTGCAAAAGACCCTATGGGTCAAGGACCTTTTGTTTAAGAGTTTTGCCTAATAATGGCTTTTTATAAACCATCAATGGGGGTTATGTCCCTTACATAATGGTAAAACTAATACAGTCATAATGTAACAAAGTTGCCCCTTGAAGTACTGAACATTTTTCACTGCTTAAATTTTCTGTATCTATAACCATTCAAGAATTATAGGGAAATCAAAGACATATGAAAATCTAAAATATGACCTTGACCTTTGACCTTGACCTAATTTTCTAAGTTAGGACCCAGGGCACTCAAATAAAAACATTCCAGGGTTATACGGTTAACGGTTAATGAGTTAAAAAAACATACCGACAAATTTATTCCGTAAAGGTACATAACTCCTATAAAATTTCATCGAATCGCTTCGATCCAAATTAGCCAAAAATTCCTGAGGATGTAACGAACAATTTGTAAAAAGAATTTTGTCGCTTTCTTATTTTGTTACGAAGGAGATGCACACACATGACAAACAGTGAATAGGGAGATAACTCTTACAAAGAAAATGGTTCGGCTTAGCAGGGTGAAATTTAAAAGCGCATAAACTATGCGATACAATATGAAAAAAATCTAAGCGACATATTGCGAAACAAACATTTATCGCAAGAACAAAATTTGGCGGAAAAAAAAAAAAATAATAATAATAATAATCAGAACAAATACAATAGGCTTTCCACAGAAAAGTGGAAAGACCTAATAATAATAATAATCAGAAGAAATACAATAAGTCTTTCCACAGAAAAGTGGAAAGACTTAATAATAATAATAAATATAAATCAATTGCTTTAAAAAAGCAATTGTAGGGGGTCTTTCCCCCTGTAAAATTAATTGAATTGGGGGGTGTTTGTTTGTTTGTTTGTTTGTTTGTTTCTGTATGGGGTCTATATTATTGTTACCGGAGAAGTTTCATGTTTAGTTTGGAAAGTTTTTCTTTTATTTTAGGTACAGCGCGCGCGCCACATCACGTGACACGGGTTTATAATAACGAAAAGATAGTCTTTTTATTCCTTTTTAGGTGGGGACTTTGAACAGACAACATGTATAGAGACGGAATGCACACAATGTAATTTCTTTTGTCATTGTAGGAAATTGACATTTTGATGACAGTTTACAAGCAGTGCATGATTTGGATTTATTTGATCCGGTTTAACTTTAAAACACATTTATTGATTATTTTCTGATAATGTACATTTTTCGTTACCTGTTTGTAACACAGATTAGTATTTCAATCTCGGAGCGGACATTTTATTGTAGGCTTTTACTGAAATTTCGGACCTAGCAAGCAATTTTTACGGCATTGCAATTTCTTTTCTCTAGGAAAAGCTTTGAGAGATATCTGCACCAAGTTTTTTTATAAACTTTTAGTACATGTATGCCCTGCTGACTGCAAATTTTGAGGTCGATTGTATTTGTAGTTTCAGAGTACATGTGGATTTTTTTTTCAGAAGTGACGCAAGAACAATATTAAATTTCAATTTTTCATGAAACATGATTGATTGATCATGATCATGATTGATTGATTGATTGATTGATTGATTGATTGATTGATTGATTAGTTGGTTGGTTGGTTGGTTGGTTGGTTGGTTGGTTGGTTGGTTGGTTGGTTGGTTGGTTGGTAAAACACGTTGGATAGGGCCAATTGAAACAGCGAAAAAGAAACAAAAAAGATCTATATTAAACACACGAGACGGAAACATGATTGATTGATTGATTGATTGATTGATTGATTGATTGATTGATTGATTGATTGATTGATTGGTTGGTTGGTTGGTTGGTTGGTTAAACACGTTGGATAGGGCCAATTGAAACAGCGAAAAAGAAACAAAGAAGATCTTGGACCCTATATTAAACACACGAGACGAGACGGAAACATGATTGATTGATCATGATTGATTGATTGATTGATTGATTGATTGATTGATTGATTGATTGGTTGGTTGGTTGGTTGGTTGGTTGGTTAAACACGTTTGACAGGGTCAATTGAAACAGCGAAAAAGAAACAAAGGAGATCTTGAACCCTATATTAAACACATGAGACGGAAACATGATTGATTGGTTGATTAATCATGATCATGATTGGTTGATTGATCATGATCATGATTTGTTGATTGATCATTATTGATTGATCATGATTGGTTGGTTGGCAAACACACATAAAATTCTTCAAGTCGTGCCCCAAATCACATATGTACATGACCTTGACCTTTGACCTTGTGACCTTTGTCAAGGTCATTGCTTCACAATGTCATTGCAAAAGACCCTATGGGTCAAGGACCTTTTGTTTAAGAGTTTTGCCTAATAATGGCTTTTTATAAACCATCAATGGGGGTTATGTCCCTTACATAATGGTAAAACTAATACAGTCATAATGTAACAAAGTTGCCCCTTGAAGTACTGAACATTTTTCACTGCTTAAATTTTCTGTATCTATAACCATTCAAGAATTATAGGGAAATCAAAGACATATGAAAATCTAAAATATGACCTTGACCTTTGACCTTGACCTAATTTTCTAAGTTAGGACCCAGGGCACTCAAATAAAAACATTCCAGGGTTATACGGTTAACGGTTAATGAGTTAAAAAAACATACCGACAAATTTATTCCGTAAAGGTACATAACTCCTATAAAATTTCATCGAATCGCTTCGATCCAAATTAGCCAAAAATTCCTGAGGATGTAACGAACAATTTGTAAAAAGAATTTTGTCGCTTTCTTATTTTGTTACGAAGGAGATGCACACACATGACAAACAGTGAATAGGGAGATAACTCTTACAAAGAAAATGGTTCGGCTTAGCAGGGTGAAATTTAAAAGCGCATAAACTATGCGATACAATATGAAAAAAATCTAAGCGACATATTGCGAAACAAACATTTATCGCAAGAACAAAATTTGGCGGAAAAAAAAAAAAATAATAATAATAATAATCAGAACAAATACAATAGGCTTTCCACAGAAAAGTGGAAAGACCTAATAATAATAATAATCAGAAGAAATACAATAAGTCTTTCCACAGAAAAGTGGAAAGACTTAATAATAATAATAAATATAAATCAATTGCTTTAAAAAAGCAATTGTAGGGGGTCTTTCCCCCTGTAAAATTAATTGAATTGGGGGGTGTTTGTTTGTTTGTTTGTTTGTTTGTTTCTGTATGGGGTCTATATTATTGTTACCGGAGAAGTTTCATGTTTAGTTTGGAAAGTTTTTCTTTTATTTTAGGTACAGCGCGCGCGCCACATCACGTGACACGGGTTTATAATAACGAAAAGATAGTCTTTTTATTCCTTTTTAGGTGGGGACTTTGAACAGACAACATGTATAGAGACGGAATGCACACAATGTAATTTCTTTTGTCATTGTAGGAAATTGACATTTTGATGACAGTTTACAAGCAGTGCATGATTTGGATTTATTTGATCCGGTTTAACTTTAAAACACATTTATTGATTATTTTCTGATAATGTACATTTTTCGTTACCTGTTTGTAACACAGATTAGTATTTCAATCTCGGAGCGGACATTTTATTGTAGGCTTTTACTGAAATTTCGGACCTAGCAAGCAATTTTTACGGCATTGCAATTTCTTTTCTCTAGGAAAAGCTTTGAGAGATATCTGCACCAAGTTTTTTTATAAACTTTTAGTACATGTATGCCCTGCTGACTGCAAATTTTGAGGTCGATTGTATTTGTAGTTTCAGAGTACATGTGGATTTTTTTTTCAGAAGTGACGCAAGAACAATATTAAATTTCAATTTTTCATGAAACATGATTGATTGATCATGATCATGATTGATTGATTGATTGATTGATTGATTGATTGATTGATTGATTAGTTGGTTGGTTGGTTGGTTGGTTGGTTGGTTGGTTGGTAAAACACGTTGGATAGGGCCAATTGAAACAGCGAAAAAGAAACAAAAAAGATCTATATTAAACACACGAGACGGAAACATGATTGATTGATTGATTGATTGATTGATTGATTGATTGATTGATTGATTGATTGGTTGGTTGGTTGGTTGGTTGGTTAAACACGTTGGATAGGGCCAATTGAAACAGCGAAAAAGAAACAAAGAAGATCTTGGACCCTATATTAAACACACGAGACGAGACGGAAACATGATTGATTGATCATGATTGATTGATTGATTGATTGATTGATTGATTGATTGATTGATTGGTTGGTTGGTTGGTTGGTTGGTTGGTTAAACACGTTTGACAGGGTCAATTGAAACAGCGAAAAAGAAACAAAGGAGATCTTGAACCCTATATTAAACACATGAGACGGAAACATGATTGATTGGTTGATTAATCATGATCATGATTGGTTGATTGATCATGATCATGATTTGTTGATTGATCATTATTGATTGATCATGATTGGTTGGTTGGCAAACACACATAAAATTCTTCAAGTCGTGCCCCAAATCACATATGTACATGACCTTGACCTTTGACCTTGTGACCTTTGTCAAGGTCATTGCTTCACAATGTCATTGCAAAAGACCCTATGGGTCAAGGACCTTTTGTTTAAGAGTTTTGCCTAATAATGGCTTTTTATAAACCATCAATGGGGGTTATGTCCCTTACATAATGGTAAAACTAATACAGTCATAATGTAACAAAGTTGCCCCTTGAAGTACTGAACATTTTTCACTGCTTAAATTTTCTGTATCTATAACCATTCAAGAATTATAGGGAAATCAAAGACATATGAAAATCTAAAATATGACCTTGACCTTTGACCTTGACCTAATTTTCTAAGTTAGGACCCAGGGCACTCAAATAAAAACATTCCAGGGTTATACGGTTAACGGTTAATGAGTTAAAAAAACATACCGACAAATTTATTCCGTAAAGGTACATAACTCCTATAAAATTTCATCGAATCGCTTCGATCCAAATTAGCCAAAAATTCCTGAGGATGTAACGAACAATTTGTAAAAAGAATTTTGTCGCTTTCTTATTTTGTTACGAAGGAGATGCACACACATGACAAACAGTGAATAGGGAGATAACTCTTACAAAGAAAATGGTTCGGCTTAGCAGGGTGAAATTTAAAAGCGCATAAACTATGCGATACAATATGAAAAAAATCTAAGCGACATATTGCGAAACAAACATTTATCGCAAGAACAAAATTTGGCGGAAAAAAAAAAAAATAATAATAATAATAATCAGAACAAATACAATAGGCTTTCCACAGAAAAGTGGAAAGACCTAATAATAATAATAATCAGAAGAAATACAATAAGTCTTTCCACAGAAAAGTGGAAAGACTTAATAATAATAATAAATATAAATCAATTGCTTTAAAAAAGCAATTGTAGGGGGTCTTTCCCCCTGTAAAATTAATTGAATTGGGGGGTGTTTGTTTGTTTGTTTGTTTGTTTGTTTCTGTATGGGGTCTATATTATTGTTACCGGAGAAGTTTCATGTTTAGTTTGGAAAGTTTTTCTTTTATTTTAGGTACAGCGCGCGCGCCACATCACGTGACACGGGTTTATAATAACGAAAAGATAGTCTTTTTATTCCTTTTTAGGTGGGGACTTTGAACAGACAACATGTATAGAGACGGAATGCACACAATGTAATTTCTTTTGTCATTGTAGGAAATTGACATTTTGATGACAGTTTACAAGCAGTGCATGATTTGGATTTATTTGATCCGGTTTAACTTTAAAACACATTTATTGATTATTTTCTGATAATGTACATTTTTCGTTACCTGTTTGTAACACAGATTAGTATTTCAATCTCGGAGCGGACATTTTATTGTAGGCTTTTACTGAAATTTCGGACCTAGCAAGCAATTTTTACGGCATTGCAATTTCTTTTCTCTAGGAAAAGCTTTGAGAGATATCTGCACCAAGTTTTTTTATAAACTTTTAGTACATGTATGCCCTGCTGACTGCAAATTTTGAGGTCGATTGTATTTGTAGTTTCAGAGTACATGTGGATTTTTTTTTCAGAAGTGACGCAAGAACAATATTAAATTTCAATTTTTCATGAAACATGATTGATTGATCATGATTGATTGATCATGATCATGATTGATTGATTGATTGATTGATTGATTGATTGATTGATTGATTAGTTGGTTGGTTGGTTGGTTGGTTGGTTGGTTGGTTGGTTGGTTGGTAAAACACGTTGGATAGGGCCAATTGAAACAGCGAAAAAGAAACAAAAAAGATCTATATTAAACACACGAGACGGAAACATGATTGATTGATTGATTGATTGATTGATTGATTGATTGATTGATTGATTGATTGATTGATTGGTTGGTTGGTTGGTTGGTTGGTTAAACACGTTGGATAGGGCCAATTGAAACAGCGAAAAAGAAACAAAGAAGATCTTGGACCCTATATTAAACACACGAGACGAGACGGAAACATGATTGATTGATCATGATTGATTGATTGATTGATTGATTGATTGATTGATTGATTGATTGGTTGGTTGGTTGGTTGGTTGGTTGGTTAAACACGTTTGACAGGGTCAATTGAAACAGCGAAAAAGAAACAAAGGAGATCTTGAACCCTATATTAAACACATGAGACGGAAACATGATTGATTGGTTGATTAATCATGATCATGATTGGTTGATTGATCATGATCATGATTTGTTGATTGATCATTATTGATTGATCATGATTGGTTGGTTGGCAAACACACATAAAATTCTTCAAGTCGTGCCCCAAATCACATATGTACATGACCTTGACCTTTGACCTTGTGACCTTTGTCAAGGTCATTGCTTCACAATGTCATTGCAAAAGACCCTATGGGTCAAGGACCTTTTGTTTAAGAGTTTTGCCTAATAATGGCTTTTTATAAACCATCAATGGGGGTTATGTCCCTTACATAATGGTAAAACTAATACAGTCATAATGTAACAAAGTTGCCCCTTGAAGTACTGAACATTTTTCACTGCTTAAATTTTCTGTATCTATAACCATTCAAGAATTATAGGGAAATCAAAGACATATGAAAATCTAAAATATGACCTTGACCTTTGACCTTGACCTAATTTTCTAAGTTAGGACCCAGGGCACTCAAATAAAAACATTCCAGGGTTATACGGTTAACGGTTAATGAGTTAAAAAAACATACCGACAAATTTATTCCGTAAAGGTACATAACTCCTATAAAATTTCATCGAATCGCTTCGATCCAAATTAGCCAAAAATTCCTGAGGATGTAACGAACAATTTGTAAAAAGAATTTTGTCGCTTTCTTATTTTGTTACGAAGGAGATGCACACACATGACAAACAGTGAATAGGGAGATAACTCTTACAAAGAAAATGGTTCGGCTTAGCAGGGTGAAATTTAAAAGCGCATAAACTATGCGATACAATATGAAAAAAATCTAAGCGACATATTGCGAAACAAACATTTATCGCAAGAACAAAATTTGGCGGAAAAAAAAAAAAATAATAATAATAATAATCAGAACAAATACAATAGGCTTTCCACAGAAAAGTGGAAAGACCTAATAATAATAATAATCAGAAGAAATACAATAAGTCTTTCCACAGAAAAGTGGAAAGACTTAATAATAATAATAAATATAAATCAATTGCTTTAAAAAAGCAATTGTAGGGGGTCTTTCCCCCTGTAAAATTAATTGAATTGGGGGGTGTTTGTTTGTTTGTTTGTTTGTTTGTTTCTGTATGGGGTCTATATTATTGTTACCGGAGAAGTTTCATGTTTAGTTTGGAAAGTTTTTCTTTTATTTTAGGTACAGCGCGCGCGCCACATCACGTGACACGGGTTTATAATAACGAAAAGATAGTCTTTTTATTCCTTTTTAGGTGGGGACTTTGAACAGACAACATGTATAGAGACGGAATGCACACAATGTAATTTCTTTTGTCATTGTAGGAAATTGACATTTTGATGACAGTTTACAAGCAGTGCATGATTTGGATTTATTTGATCCGGTTTAACTTTAAAACACATTTATTGATTATTTTCTGATAATGTACATTTTTCGTTACCTGTTTGTAACACAGATTAGTATTTCAATCTCGGAGCGGACATTTTATTGTAGGCTTTTACTGAAATTTCGGACCTAGCAAGCAATTTTTACGGCATTGCAATTTCTTTTCTCTAGGAAAAGCTTTGAGAGATATCTGCACCAAGTTTTTTTATAAACTTTTAGTACATGTATGCCCTGCTGACTGCAAATTTTGAGGTCGATTGTATTTGTAGTTTCAGAGTACATGTGGATTTTTTTTTCAGAAGTGACGCAAGAACAATATTAAATTTCAATTTTTCATGAAACATGATTGATTGATCATGATTGATTGATCATGATCATGATTGATTGATTGATTGATTGATTGATTGATTGATTGATTAGTTGGTTGGTTGGTTGGTTGGTTGGTTGGTAAAACACGTTGGATAGGGCCAATTGAAACAGCGAAAAAGAAACAAAAAAGATCTATATTAAACACACGAGACGGAAACATGATTGATTGATTGATTGATTGATTGATTGATTGATTGATTGATTGATTGATTGATTGGTTGGTTGGTTGGTTGGTTGGTTAAACACGTTGGATAGGGCCAATTGAAACAGCGAAAAAGAAACAAAGAAGATCTTGGACCCTATATTAAACACACGAGACGAGACGGAAACATGATTGATTGATCATGATTGATTGATTGATTGATTGATTGATTGATTGATTGATTGGTTGGTTGGTTGGTTGGTTGGTTGGTTAAACACGTTTGACAGGGTCAATTGAAACAGCGAAAAAGAAACAAAGGAGATCTTGAACCCTATATTAAACACATGAGACGGAAACATGATTGATTGGTTGATTAATCATGATCATGATTGGTTGATTGATCATGATCATGATTTGTTGATTGATCATTATTGATTGATCATGATTGGTTGGTTGGCAAACACACATAAAATTCTTCAAGTCGTGCCCCAAATCACATATGTACATGACCTTGACCTTTGACCTTGTGACCTTTGTCAAGGTCATTGCTTCACAATGTCATTGCAAAAGACCCTATGGGTCAAGGACCTTTTGTTTAAGAGTTTTGCCTAATAATGGCCTTTTATAAACCATCAATGGGGGTTATGTCCCTTACATAATGGTAAAACTAATACAGTCATAATGTAACAAAGTTGCCCCTTGAAGTACTGAACATTTTTCACTGCTTAAATTTTCTGTATCTATAACCATTCAAGAATTATAGGGAAATCAAAGACATATGAAAATCTAAAATATGACCTTGACCTTTGACCTTGACCTAATTTTCTAAGTTAGGACCCAGGGCACTCAAATAAAAACATTCCAGGGTTATACGGTTAACGGTTAATGAGTTAAAAAAACATACCGACAAATTTATTCCGTAAAGGTACATAACTCCTATAAAATTTCATCGAATCGCTTCGATCCAAATTAGCCAAAAATTCCTGAGGATGTAACGAACAATTTGTAAAAAGAATTTTGTCGCTTTCTTATTTTGTTACGAAGGAGATGCACACACATGACAAACAGTGAATAGGGAGATAACTCTTACAAAGAAAATGGTTCGGCTTAGCAGGGTGAAATTTAAAAGCGCATAAACTATGCGATACAATATGAAAAAAATCTAAGCGACATATTGCGAAACAAACATTTATCGCAAGAACAAAATTTGGCGGAAAAAAAAAAAAATAATAATAATAATAATCAGAACAAATACAATAGGCTTTCCACAGAAAAGTGGAAAGACCTAATAATAATAATAATCAGAAGAAATACAATAAGTCTTTCCACAGAAAAGTGGAAAGACTTAATAATAATAATAAATATAAATCAATTGCTTTAAAAAAGCAATTGTAGGGGGTCTTTCCCCCTGTAAAATTAATTGAATTGGGGGGTGTTTGTTTGTTTGTTTGTTTGTTTGTTTCTGTATGGGGTCTATATTATTGTTACCGGAGAAGTTTCATGTTTAGTTTGGAAAGTTTTTCTTTTATTTTAGGTACAGCGCGCGCGCCACATCACGTGACACGGGTTTATAATAACGAAAAGATAGTCTTTTTATTTCTTTTTAGGTGGGGACGTTAAACAGACAACATCTATAGAGATGGAATGTACACAATGTAATTTCTTTTGTCATTGTAGGAAATTGACATTTTGATGACAGTTCACAAGTAGTGCATGTTTTGGATTTAATTGATCCGGTGTAACTTTAAAACACATTTATTGATTATTTTCTGATAATGTACATTTTTCAGCACCTGTTTGTAACACAGATTAGTATTTCAAACTCGGAGCGGACATTTTATTGTAGGTTTTTACTGAGATTTACGGACCTAGCAAGCTATTTTTACGGCATTGCCATTTCTTTTCTCTAGGAAAAGCTTTGAGAGATATCTGCACCAAGTTTTTTTATAAACGTTTAGTACATGTATGCCCTGCTGACTGCAAATTTTGAGGTCGATTGTACTTGTAGTTTCAGAGAACATGTGGATTTTTTTTTCAGAAGTGACGTAAGAACAATATTAAATTTCAATTTTTCTTGAATAATTGAGAGTTTGTTCCTTCAATAAACTGTCATGATTAAACAGTCATACAGATTGATTGATTGATTGATTGATTGATTGATTGATTGATAAGTTGGTTAGTTGGTTGGTTGGTTGGTTGATTGGTTGGTTGGTTAAACACGTTGGATAGGGTCAATTGAAACACGGAAAAAGAAACAAAGAAGATCTTGGACCCTATATTAAACACATGAGACGGAAACATGATTGATTGATCATGATCATGATTGATTGATTAGTTGATTGATTGATTAATTGATTAGTTGGTTGGTTGGTTGCTTAAACACGTTGGATAGGGTCAATTGAAACACGGAAAAAGAAACAAAGAAGATCTTGGACCCTATGTTAAACACATGAGACGGAAACATGATTGATTGATCATGATCATGATTGATTGATTGGTTGATTGATTGATTGATTAATTGATTGATTAGTTGGTTGGTTGGTTGGTTGGTTGGTTGGTTAAACACGTTGGATAGGGTCAATTGAAACACGGAAAAAGAAACAAAGAAGATCTTGGACCCTATATTAAACACATGAGACGGAAACATGATTGATTGATCATGATCATGATTGATTGATTGATTGATTGATTGATTGATTGATTAGTTGGTTGGTTGGTTGGTTGGTTGGTTAAACACATTGGATAGGGTCAATTGAAACACGGAAAAAGACACAAAGAAGATCTTGGACCCTATATTAAACACATGAGACGGAAACATGATTGGTTGATCATGATCATGATTGATTGATTGATTGATTGGTTGATTGGTTGGTTGGTTGGTTGAACCCTATAAGAAACACATGAGACGGAAACATGATTGATTGATTGATCATGATCATTATTGGTTGATTGATCATGATCATGATTGATTGATTGATTGATTGATTGATTGATTGATTGATTGATTGATTGATTGATTGATTGATTGATTGGTTGGTTGGTTGGTTGGTTGGTATGTTGGTTGGTTGGTTGAAATTCAAACACACATAAAACTGTTTAAATAGTGCCAAAACCACATAATTTGATGACCTTGACCTTTGACCTTGTAACCTTTGTCAAGGTCATTGCTCCACAAGGTCATTGCAAAAGACCCTATGGGTCAAGGACCTTTTGTTTAAGGGTTTTGCCTAAAAATGGCCTTTTAAAAACCATCGATGGGAGTTATGTCCCTTACATGATGGTAAAATCAATATAGTCATAATGTAAAAAAAGTTGCCCCTTGAAGTGCCAAGCATTTTTCACTGCTTAATTTTTTTGTATCTATAACCGTTCAAGAGTTATAGGGAAATCAAAGATATATGAAAATCTAAAATATGACCTTGACCTTTGACCTTGACCTAATTTTCTAAGTTAGGAATCAGGGGACTCAAATAAAAACATTCCAGGGTTATACGGTTAACGGTTTATGAGTTAAAAAAACATACCGACAAATTTATTCCGAAAAGATAGATAACTCCTATAAAATTTCTTCGAATCGCTTCGATCCAAATACGCCAAAAATTACTGAGGATGTAACGAACAATTTTGTAAAATAAATTTGTCATAATCTTTAACGGTTGCGAAGGAGATGCCATAACAAGGAAAACAGTGTTTGGGGAGATAACTCCTACAAAGAAAAGTATTCGTTTACGCAGGGTAAATTTCAAAAGCGCATAAACTGTTCGATATCATATACAAAATATCTAAGCGACATATTGCGAAACAAATGTTTATCGCAAGAACAAAATTAGGCGGAAGAAAAAAAAAATAATCAGAAGAAAAACAATAGGTCTTTCCACAGAAAAGTGGAAAGACCTAATAATCAGAACAAATACAATAAGTCTTTCCACAGAAAAGTGGAAAGACTTAATAATAATAATCAGAACAAATACAATAAGTCTTTCCACAGAAAAGTGGAAAGACTTAATAATAATAATAATAATAATCAGAACAAAAACAATAAGTCTTTCCACAGAAAAGTGGAAAGACTTAATAATAATAATAATCAGAACAAAAACAATAAGTCTTTCCACAGAAAAGTGGAAAGACTTAATAATCAGAACAAAAACAATAAGTCTTTCCACAGAAAAGTGGAAAGACTTAATAATAATAATCAGAACAAAAACAATAAGTCTTTCCACAGAAAAGTGGAAAGACTTAATTATTTATGCGTTTCATATTGAAATACATATGCACATCAATTTAAAAAAAAAACAATATTTATATACATAAAAGGTAAAAAATATTTATTTGTATTTTTAGGATTAGAAGACCTCACTGACTGGTTTTGAATGAAGGAATATGAACAGATTAATAAAATTGGATTTTTTCCAATGCGGCTTTACTAGAAACATTTAACAGTATGCTTGATAGTGATTGTAAAAAATTAGCAGTTTGATACCAATTAAATGCTTTGTATTTCACAGTTTTTTTTACTTTTTAATCTGTGATAGGTATCACTTGCCAAAATTAGAAAACAAGAATACAGCGGACTACATTCTAAATATATACCAGCAATGAGAAATGAAAAAGTGAAAAGTGTTATATACAGTGACATTTTTTTAATTTTTTTTTTATATGGTAAAAATATAATATCAACTAAAATGAAATAGTTTAGTGTTAATTTCAATGTTCAATATATATGACATCTACAGATCTTAAGCTATATTTTTGTTGTTTTTGATTTTTTACTTGTGTTGTTACTAGCACCATCATGTAGCTTCTCTGTAGGCGTCACTGGAGACTTCTATAAACAACTTCTATTTGAAGTTTTGACTGGAGTGTCTTGATGTTGGAATTTCTGCTGGTAGCCTCACTTGATGTATGTGAGGTTTTGTTCGTTTCCCTTCGACCTGGTTTTATTTTCGGTCTGGCTGCTGGAGGTTGATTTTGTTGTTCACATAGAGGGCTCGAGCTCTGGTCCTCAGTCAAGATTGATTGTGATTTTATTGAATCATCGTACGTGACTGTGTTTGAAGCAGCATCATTTTCTGCATGTGCTAAATTTTCAGTTGGTAGCATAGCATCAATATTTTCATTACTGTTTGTTAGTTGTTGTGTGTTTACATCGCTCGGCTCGTAGTGTTTTTCATGATGTGCGCTCGAAGCACCTTCTTGCTCCTGCTCAGAAAACATTTCACTGGTGCATTCATTTTGCCTGTGGCCTGATTCACCACAGATTCTACACTTCCAATCATTTTCACAATTTTTGGTTGTGTGTCCAAGTTCCATACACTTGTTGCATTTAATGTTGTCATTTCTTTGACCTCTGTAAATAACCGTTGCTCTATATTTCCCAATTGAAATAGACTTTGGAATAGCAGAGATCAATGGACCTTCACAATAAACTATTCTGTCACCAGTTTGACAGTTGGTTATCATGTCTTTGTAGCGTAATCGTTCTCTTAAGTGCTTCAAAATCACACAATTGTACCCCTATAAGGCTCTCAAAATCTGTTCATCGTCAGCCGAGAGTGGTACATCTTTAACGCGAATTTTCACATCTGTTGAATTTTCTTGTATGCGAACTCTAGGATTGATAGAGTATATAGAAATAGATTTGCCTCGAATTTCAAGACCTTCTGAAAGGAGAAATTTTTGCTTTTTAAAGTGTCTAGATAGATTCTCCACAAACCTTTAATTCTCTGAAGGTCCATAACTGATCTGTCTGGCACGACTGCACCTATAGCCTTGTACATTTCAGATATGGTTAAAAATAAGCCTCTAGTGGCTTCCTTGGGGATATGAATAAAGACGTCTGATTCTTCCACAAACACTGGTTTTACTGAAGACAGAGAGTCAGTTGTTTCTGATTTATGACCTCTTTTAAATGCTTCGGCATACGACGCCATATTGGATTCTTCTTGTGTGTTTGATTTGGTCATGTTCACTAAGATACCTTGATAGTTTTAAATTGCAAATGCAATTTTACGAGTGAATAATTATCATTGATTGTAGTCTTTCCTATTTTGAATAATCTGCATTCAATATTCACCGAGAATTGATACTAAAAATCTATTTTTTGCTGAGCTACTCACAGACCCGTTACCTTAGTCAGGGGCCGCAACTCTCCGGTTTTAAGTCCTTGCATTTTATCTTAGTTGGAGAGCTCATCTGGTGGTAAGACATTTAAATCAGATTTCACAAAAAAGGAAGAAAGTATTTGGTTTTGTACATTATATAACAGAAATCGGTGTACGTCAAAATCCACGCCGCATCAAATTTATTTCAAAGGTCATTATAAGACTGTCTTTCACATTTGTGCAGTTTGCTGGAAAAAGGATAATAATCCAGAATGCTCTAATACTTGTCCTAATTTTCCTGTTAGACTAGATCGTATTTAAAAGCTTGATCCTTATGCGGAGATTTTTTATCCTCAATACATGAAAGACAGCTTGAAGAGAGATAACCCTAATATGAAATGTTTATCAAAAAACAGTGATAATAAAAAAGAGAAGGATAGTTCTGAAGCTTGTAAAAACGATCTTTGTAAGTTAGTATATGAGGGTAAATATGATGTTTTGAAAACTGACAAGCTTTTACATGATCACGATTTAGTTTTTAAATCGTCAAAATTGAATTTTGAAGACTGTAAAATAAAAACACTATCTAAAATAAATGTGGATTATTTTAAATTGATGCTGAGTGAGTATTCGGACAGAGAAATTAGTAAATTGTTAGAATGTGGATTTCCAATTGGATTTCATCGAAATAAGGAATCTTTGTGCTTATTACGAGATTTTAAGGTTCAAAAAGAGGTGTTACAAGTTAAAAATCATCGTGGGGCAGTAGAGAATACGTATACTGTTCCTAAAAAGGATTCAACGGAAAGAAGGGTCATTTTAGACTTAAGTTCAGCTGGTGGAACTGGCGTAAATGACTTTATAGATAAAGATAATTATTTAGGTGAACCAGTTTCTTTAACATACCCAAGAGTAGATGATTTAGTTTCGTTAGTAAAGAAAAAGGGAAGTGGATCTCATCTTTTCAAACAGGATCTTGCCCGGGCTGACAGACAAATACCAATTGATATTGGAGATACCTTTTTAGTAGGATTTGCTTGGAATGGGCATATATTTTTTTTATATTGTGCTGTCTATGGGCTTAAGATCAGCTGCAAAAATATGTCAACGATTGACAAACGCTATTGCTTATATTTATATATCTTTAGGGTTTGATATCATAAACTATTTAGATGACTTTGCCAGGGTAGAAATTCCAGAATTGTCTGTAAAAGCCTTTTTGGAATTACAAAATGTGTTAGCTTCCTGTGGAATTGAAGAGTCCGAACATAAAGCTGTGGGTCCTTCAACTAGAATGGAGTTTTTAGGAATTGTTTGTGACTCAGTTAAAATATCTTTAGAAATTTCAATTGAAAGATTAACAGATATAGATTTAATTTTATTGGAGTGGGTAGGAAAAGAATTCGCCTCTAAGCGTGAAACTCAATCGCTTGTTGGAACACTGAATTTTGTCGGGTGTTGTGTTAGACCCGGACGAGTGTTTATTTCTCGAATACTTAATTGATTAAGATATATTTATCAAGATGTAAAAAAGAGCGAGGTGCCTGAACTTGTTAAAAAAGACATCAAATGGTGGAAAAAGTGTTTACCTTTACATAACGGTGTATCAATGATGTTAATAGAGGAATGGTCGAAATCAGATGAAATATTCTCTTCTGATGCATGCATGACAGGTTGTGGTGGTATGTTCAAAGAACATTTTTTTCATGTTGAATTCCCTGATGCTATTGTAAATGAACAGCTTCATATTAATGCATTAGAAATGTTAACAGTAGTGGTATGCCTGAAATTATGGGGAACTAAATTGAGAGGAAAGAGAATTATAATCAAATGTGATAACCAGGTTACAGTAACAGTAATTAACACTGGAAAATCAAGGAATCAGTTTTTACAGTCTTGCTTGCGTGAGATTTGTTTTGTAGCCGCCATTAACGAATTTGAGTTGAGGGCAGTTCACATTGCAGGTGTTATCAATCGTTTAGCTGATATGTTGTCTCGCTGACATTTACATAATAATTATGCTAAAACATTTTTTGAAGAGACAAAATACATACATTTAGAAGAATTTGAAGTGCCAAATGAGTTGTTTCCGTTTATTCACGAATGGTAAATTACGTTTTCAGATAGACAAATTAGAGAACTAGAAAGGGATGTAAAGATATCGACATTATCAGCCTTTGCTGCAGGAACAAAAAAGAATTTATTGGTTCAGTGGCGAGCCTTTTTTGCTTTTTTGTACATTTTAAAATTTAAATGAATGTCCTGTTTTATTAAAAACGTTCTGTGTGTTTATTCAATTTTTGAGTAGATCGTTCAAATCAGTAAGTTCTATAAAAAATTATGTATGTGGGGTTAAAACTATGCATTTGATGTTAGACAAACCTTTTGTTCATTTAGATGAATTTTCTGTCAAGTTATTATTGAAAGGGATTACTAGAGAGAAGCAGCATTTACCACAAGCTTTAGCTATTACTGTAGATATGTTATTAGATATTAATAGAGATATAAATCACGACGATCCAAAGCAGTGCACTATATGGTGTTTATTTTTATTTGCCTTTTTCTTAATGGCGCGTAAATCTAATTTAGTATCCGATTCTAAAATGTCGTTTGACATAGATAAACAGTTAACTAGAAATAAAGTAATTTTAGAGGGTAATATTGCTATTGTAATTTTCAATTGGTCAAAAACCATACAGATAGGTAATAGAATTTTGAAGATACCGTTGATTGAAAATACTAGATCTGCATTATGTCCATTGAGAGCATATAGAAATATGTGTAAATTAATTCCTGCGGCAGGTGATAGTCAAGCCTTTTTATTTCCTAGTAAACACAAGTTAGTTCCTGTGACTTATACAGATTTTCAGCAGTATATTAAGGAGTTTATTAGTAAGATAGGCAGGAATCCACGACTATTTTCTACCCATAGTTTCCGCCGAGGGGGGTGCGACGTTTGCCTGCGAATCTAAGGTGCCTGCAGAGTTAATACAAGTTCATGGTAATTGGGCAAGTGATGCCTATAAATTATATCTTCAATTTTCGGTATCCGAAAAAGTCTCTGTTGCTAAGGCCATGACTAAAGGAGTAGCTCCGGTAAGGGCCGATTTTGGCCTCAAATTCAGGTTCATCTAACGAAAGATTTTAGACACTTTTTAAACACTTAAGTGTCTATTTCAATTGATTCCATTAGTTTATGTGAAAGATTTTAACCGATTTTGTCATTAAAAACGCTCCGATTCAAGCTTAAATATGAAAAATCTATCAAATATGCCAAATATGCATCACTTTTCGGATGGTTTTTGTCAAAAATGAAAGTGGCCGCATCCGTGTTCATCCTCAACCTTTATATATGTTATGTATTATCATCAAATACAACTTACATTTTAATATTATGAATGAACACGAATGCGGCCACTTTCATTTAAGACGGAAACCGTCTTAAATTTAACTGAAATGCTATATTGTGAAGATTTCAGTAATTTAGCATGACTTAATGATGCTAGTAACCGATAAATGTACATTGTATTGTCAAAAACAGCCCATATTTATGTAGCAGAAGCATTCTTCTTTCCAGTATATAGCTAAAAGATTACATTTTCAAAATTTTGTAAAACTGCTATATTTTGGGGCCAAAAGGGGGTCTTACTGAACCCATTCCTTTATCCCTTAATTGCAGTAATGAAGAAGAGGGTGTTAATCTTGTGTGACTCTATTGGGAAATATTTGGATGGGATGAAAGACACGGTTGTACAGAGTTTTAGCGGAGCTAAATTAGGTTACATTAAATATGTTATTGATAAGGAGTATACGTATCTTCATGATTTTGATAGCTTTTCTCATGTTATTTTACATTTTGGTACCAATGATGTAGAGAAACATACTCTAGAGATTATTTTATGTAAATTTCGAAATTTGATCTATAGTATAAGAAATAGAAATAGAGACATAAATATATTGATATCTTCTATTTTTCCGCGACCAGTTGATTTTGTTCAGTTAGGAAATAAGGTTGTTCAGATTAATAAAGCCTTAATTGGTATTTGTAAAGATGAGAAAATAAGTTTCATTAAGTCTTATAGAAGATTTTTATTAAAGGCTCTCCTAAAAGAGATTTATTTGCAATTAAAGATGGATGTTTGCATTTAAATGAAGCTTGAGTTGCCCAGCTTAGAATGTATTTATTCATGTCATTTCGCATTTGTAAATTGTATATGTTTAATTATGTAGTTGTAATTTGTAGTATGTTAATTTTTTCTTTGTTCATATTTTGTA
This sequence comes from Mytilus galloprovincialis, assembly GCF_965363235.1. NCBI lineage: Eukaryota > Metazoa > Mollusca > Bivalvia > Mytilida > Mytilidae > Mytilus > Mytilus galloprovincialis. The sequence goes on from NC_134847.1 coordinate 88,021,492, forward strand.
GATTACCATTCTAGTATGTGGCTTACAATGAAGCTCTTTATTCGTTGAGTCAGAAGATTTTCAAAGAAGTAACATATTCTTTGGATCTTCAGTAGGAGATTTACAAGAAAGTATCGTTTTGATTTCTTGAGTCTCGTCAGGCTTACACAAGTGTATATCAGTTTGTGGGTCTGATTTATTGCTATTCTAAGAGTGTTTTGTTTTGTTTTAAGAATTTGTTTTAGTTATTTTTCTTTTTTTTTTTCTTTTGTGGGCTTGTTTGGCGGATTATTTTTGTAGGGCCCGCAATTGTGTATACTCTATGTCATGTATGTGTATAAATTATTTGTTAAATGAACTTGTACAATAATTTTCATCCAAAATAAAAGTTTTATTGATCTTGTTTTATAGTCTGAGCCAAAGATAATTGTATAGTTCTTAATTCTAAAAACGCATAATTATATGCGAAGTTCGTTTTCTTCAACATTTCGAAATTCTCTACTATCTATACATGTAGTATATGTTCAGTGAGTACTTTTAAGTAACTTGTAATCATTATTAGATATCTTTTCGATTAGTTACCCTCCCACCCATCCCTAATGTTTAATTATTTTACTTGTGAGTTATTGCTAAAAAAAAAATTTAGACAGACTTAACTTGAGCGGGTTATTTTTGTAGGGCCCGCAATTGTGTATACTCTATGTCATGTATGTGTATAAATTATTTGTTAAATGAACTTGTACAATAATTTTCGGCCAAAATAAAAGTTTTATTTATCTTGTTTTAGTCTGAGCCAAAGATAATTCTTGAGATTTTGTGCGTGCTGATTAAATTTGTAAAATTAGAAAGTAATTACTTTTAGCAATAGCATTCATTTTAATTGACAACTGACCTGTCAAAATATTTACCACGACAATCATTTTAAAATTAAACATTTCTTTTTGATAACTTGGTCCGAGACCACAGTTATTTCGTAGTGCATTTCCTTTCGACAATAAATGAAAATAAAAAAAATAAAAAAATCCCACCTGCGCTTTCTGAATAATATTTTTACAGTGTGTTGTACTACTTTTTGGACAAATCATATAATAATTAAAGTAAAGGAGTAGGTCCGGTAAGGACCGATTTTGGCCTCAAATTTCAGGTTCATCTGACGAAAGATTTTGACCACTTTTTAAACACTTAAGTGTCTATTTTATTTGAATTAATTAGTTTATGTGAAAGATTTTAACAGATTTAGTCATTAAAAACGATCCGATTCAAGCCCAAATATGAAAAATCTACCTAATATGCCGAAAAATGTCACTTTTCAGATAGTTTTTGGTAAAAATGAAAGTGGCCGCATCCGTGTTCATCCTCAACCTTTATATATGTTATGTATTATCATCAAATACAACTTACATTTTAATATTATGAATGAACACGAATGCGGCCACTTTCATTTAAGACGGAAACCGTCTTAAATTTAACTGAAATGCTATATTGTGAAGATTTCAGTAATTTAGCATGACTTAATGATGCTAGTAACCGATAAATGTACATTGTATTGTCAAAAACAGCCCATATTTATGAAGCAGAAGCATTCTACTGTCCAATAAATAACTAAAGGTTTACATTTTAACAATTTTGTAAAACTGCTATATTTTGGGGCCAAAAAGAGGTCTTACTGAACCTACTTCTTTCATTAGCTCTAACTCAAAATATGGACAATTTTATGTTAAGTGGTTCTTGAAATCTTTTGACAGCTTCTGAAATGCTAATTTTAAAGCTTTTGTAGCTGGACCAAATCACTACTTGACTTTCAAATTCATGACCCAATTTTTTAACAGTGTAATTTTATCCCCCTACTTGCTATTTGAGGCATAAAACATGAAAAAACAAATTTGGAAGGGGTATAAAAGAAGTTGGCAAGTAACACACTGTCCACACTAGGGGCTATATTTGTGGACAACGAAAATCAAAGGACGATAACTGACTGTATACTCTGACCTACTTCAATACACATTATTTTTTTTTTTTTATTTTAACTTCAAATATATTAAAATTGTTAAAAGACCGGTTTACCAGTTAGTGTCTTTGGTGTTCCATATTCGGTCCTTCCGACGTTAATATTTAGCCGTTTAATCGTTGACAACAGTAATATATATGTATATCTATATTTACTCTTAATATCATTTATTTCTATTTGTACATCAAATATATAAAAAAAAATTAAAAAAAAAGGACCGATTAACATGTAAGCGTCTTTGGTATTCAATATTTGGTCCTTCCGATGGTTAACCGGTTTACCATTTAATCGTTGACAACATAATATTTATATATGTATAATTACTCTTAATATCATCACAACAATGTTTAATCTGCAAATTTGCGGAAGCTAATTTTTGTCCTACACTCGCCGGGATTCGAACTTATGCTATAAGGATATCAAGGTAACACAGCCTGCACTTGGTCACCTAGACTGAACTAAAAATTCAGCTTTTGGTGGCCTAGTGCTACCTTTCCTCGTCAGTAGAGTCTCGATTTGTAACTCAGTACATGATATATTAAGCATGATGACGGATTACATTTAAACTCGTTATTTCACTACGAATATTAACTATTTCGAATGTTTTATTCAATTTGAGAGTGCTGGAATCCGCCAGTTTTAACTCGTCTTTACACACGAATAGTAGCTCTTCAAATTGAAAACATTTAAATAATAAGCCCTTTATCCGGCCACGTGTGATTTCGTTATAATGCCATTGTCAGTTATAAGCATATTCAACTTGATGACATATTTTATGTAAAAACACAACGATAAGTGATTATTTTCAGATGATAATGATGTTCTCGTTCTAGATCTATTACTCAAAGCATCCTGTATAGCTGGTATGCTACAAGACAACGTTCGTTTTTCCGGATCCTCATTTATAAGATCGTCTCTCATGAACCGCTACTTTCATACCTGCCATGAGAGACTGCTTAATATAGGACTATATTTCGATTTTTTATTGACAATATTTTGGCAACGTTTGGAAGACATATTTGTGAATAAACTAACGGCAATATTGTGCCTCTCTGTTTGACGACATTTGTCTTGATACATATAAAAGCAGACTACACACAGGAGATTGTCATCAAGAATAAAAAGAAACCGCCATTTTTATTAACTTTGCGTTTCGCGTTATAAATGAAGTCATTTTATTTTTTTGTTTACGTCGTTTTTCGTTTTTTGCCATGTTGTTGTACGTTTCTGATCGACTTTTGAGTTTTGAATATCCCTTTGATATCTTCCGCCTCTTAAGCTTCTAGTAGGTGAAAATCTATTTGCGCCGATATTCATCGAGTGGTATCTGTTTAATTTTTACTTTGAAGAATTGTTGCAATAGTCTGTGATGCATAGTGTGCACTTCAGGGTCCTTCTGTTTGTCGATATCCATACGGATGGTTCACTGATATCAACAAGATATACGTGCCTCAGTGTCTGTGCGAATACTGCACAACAACTGAACAATGGCAACGTGACTCTGGTGGACATCTCCCCGGTGATATTATCCACTTAATAGCTTCAGTTATGGCATTATCGATTGTATTTTATCTATACATTTACAGTATATCAATTTGAAATATTACTACCACCTTCTAATGCAAAGTTGGCAGCTGGATTTAGCTGTTATGTTCCGGACCTTTTAGATTTAGTCTTTCAGCGTTATGATTGTTCTAAAAATACGTTTCGTGCACAAGGGAATAAGTATCTAAAGTGTTGTACTCTGAATAGCTGCTAGGGAACTTAAAGTACCCGAGGCTAGTATTCGCATCTTAGCCAGTGCTTTAAAACTTGCATGAATTGAATATATAGTATAGCTTTATATATATGTACTAAAATCAAAGTTGAATCTATTTCAGGATAGGATAGCATGATCATGAATATAGAATGTTTGCAATGTTATGCTCTGATACGTTAACATTTGTTTACTTTTAAACAGAATTTACTTATTGCACTTCAAAATGCAGTAAAATATTTGAATATTTTTTTTAATATTTCCATAAAAATCGCGGCCAACGTTCACTTAAATTCGAATGAAGTAAGGATTAGAAAAAGATAAAGTATATGGGAAGTGGAATTTACGCTTTCTTTAACAATAAAAACAGCATGAACGACTTCAGATGTTAAATCATAATTTATAACTACGATAAATAACTTGTACCATACACATGTTATATATATATATGTAGAAAGAAAAAGCTTCACTTTAACAATAATGTCACCGTTTTTTATATGCACTTTTACAATATCAGGATTTTTGCGTACACATGCAGATTTGTTCAAATATTAGTCATATTGGCAAATGAGCACAAATGAATCAAAAGATTATTTGAAGGGCCTGATATTCCACAATACTGTTCGGTAGTCGGTTTCACAAAAAAACTAAGATTGATCTTAAGTCATGAACAATTCAGTATACTAACGACCGAACTTATTCCTAAATGTTTCGTGAAACCGACTCCAGTATCATATACATGTACGAAAGTCATTTAAGGGTCTTAATTACACAAAGCCATACAGTTGTTAGTCAAATATTTGGAGCCCGTCGTAATAAACTCAGGTCAGACTTGATATCGTCGGCCTAAGATTTATATGGCCAAGAGGCAATTTCATCATATTGTAACAAAAAATGGAAAACTACATAATAATTTGACAACTGATTATGTTTTTTTCTTACAACTCGTCGTGAATACATTATGGCATCAATAGTAAATCTTTACACAATGCGCTTGTCATAACAAATCTATGTAGACCTCTACAGGTCATAAAACAAGATTTTACATACCAATACCAAAAAGTAAACCTAGATATCAACAAAAGGCTGTGCCATGGGCGCATGATTCGTCTGTCGCTTTTCAAAGAATATATATATAGCTTCATAACTGCACTGAATGTCATACTAGAAATTTATAAAAAAAAAATAAAGGGAGGTTATTCTTAAGGATATAAACGAGTCACTAAAGTTTCACGAAAACAGATGGAAGCATCTTTGAGTAAGTGTCCGAAAACTGGAAAACCCATGCTTAATGGATAAAACCCATGCCCAATAACTGAGAATCGTTAAATCTTACATATGAAAAATTGAAAGAGAGCTGACATTAATATATATAATTGATCCACTAAAATCCCCTTTATTAATGAATTTCACTCCATAACTCATGGATAAAGAAAAGGAGCTTACAGCAATAAATATAAACTATCCACCAAACGTGCATGCAAATTGATTAAAACGTTATTGAGTTATTTGTAGACAAATTGACGAAATACGGACAGACATACGCACGAACGAACGGACGAATATGCGGACAGTTAGACGAAAAATAGTATACAATGATAATTCCTGAGATGGGCGTCTAAAAATTAAACGAAACTAAGAACACCAATATCAAAAATTAAACGACGTTTAACATATCATTATCACCTGATAGTTCTTTATCTTCGGTGCTGTAAAACTCTTTTGGTTCTGGGTTCACTAAAAATATATTATTTAAGGTTATGATTACATTGGTTGCAATGAATTACCGTTATTCCCTAGTAAAATGAAAACCGAAGACGTTGCATCGATGCAAATTGTAAAAGTAAAGTTCTTTGCATTTCATACTCTATTTCCAGTAAACTACTTTTTTTTCAATGTTATAAAAACTCGTGACCAAACATGCCTGACTTCTAACTCATGCGTATAAGCCTGGCTGACGTCCTTCTTTGTATCCTGTACATGTCATTCAGTAATTATCGTCTGTTTTTTTTTTATATCAGATTTGTTGTTGTTTATTGCGTTGAATTGTTACCAGGCCGTTAGTTTTCTCGGTTACATGGTATTACATTATTCCTTTTATGGCCTTCTATAGCTGAGTATCTTACTGGCAATCGTACCACATTTTTTTTACTTTTATACTCATTGCACCTGAGTTTTCTTCTCCCTCAAGGACATTTAAATGTTTTGATTAAAAGTACCTTAAACAGATTATATCACATACTGGGAAGCTTGCAAAAAAGTGTTATTTACAGGAATTTAAATATCACTACACTACAAACTCCTCAGAGTCTGAATTGACCAGTTTTTGTGCTCGACCAGTAAAATCGAGCACACATTTTACTCGACTAGTCTCGACATTGTCTCGACTGTATTTAACTGTACTTAAGTGCACTCGACTAGGTCTCGACTTTACTTAATTAGTCTGATTCAGTACTTGATGATCTTTGTGTAGTCTGAAATGGTCTTGACCAAGGCTCGACCTGTCTCGACCTGTCTTGACTAGTCTCGACTGAGTCTCAACCAGTCTCGACCTGTCTCGACTAGTCTTGACCTTCAAATTTAGTTTTGACTGGTGTAAATCAAACCATCTAACTAAATTAAATATTGATCTTACAAAATTCAAGCTTATTAGGTAGTTTGATTTATTGCTGTGAAATGAAAGAATTCAATTTTACAATATGTAAAAAAAAAATTATTATATAAAAATTCAGATAGGCATCTTTAATTTTTTTTATAACTTTTTCAAATCAACTTGGATTTTCATCAAACTATGCAGATATCTTAGATATATACCAAGCTTACAGAATCCCATTTCATTTAGTTTTTTTGTTGTATTGCTGTAAAATTTAAGAATTGAAGTAATTTTGGTAAAAAAAAGCTAGGATTTGCAATTCGGACAAAATAGAGATAGTACACTTTAATTTTTTTAATAACTTTTTCAAATCAACTTGGATTTTCATCAAACTATTCAGCTATCTTACATATATATCAAGCTTACTGAATCCCATTTCATTTAGTTTTTTGTTGTATTGCTGTAAAATTTAAGAATTAAAGTAATCTTGGTATAAAAAGCTAGGATTTGCAATTCGGACGAAATAGAGATAGTACACTTTAATTTTTTTAATAACTTTTTCAAATCAACTTGGATTTTCATCAAACTATGCAGCTATCTTACATATATATCAAGCTTACTGAATCCCATTTTATTTAGTTTTTTGTTGTATTGCTGTAAAATTTAAGAATTAAAGTAATCTTGGTATAAAAAGCTAGGATTTGCAATTCGGGCAAAATAGAGATAGTACACTTTAATTTTTTTAATAACTTTTTCAAACAACTTGGATTTTCATCAAACTATGCAGCTATCTTACATATATATCAAGCTTACTGAATCCCATTTCATTTAGTTTTTTGTTATATTGCTGTAAAATTTAAAAATAAAGTATTCTTGGTAAAAAAAAAGCTAGGATTTGCAATTCGGACAAAATAGAGATAGTACACTTTAATTTTTTTAATAACTTTTCCAAATCAACTTGGATTTTCATCAAACTATGCAGCTGTCTTAAATGTATACTAAGCTTACTAAATCCCAGGTCATTTTGTTTTTTGTTGTATTGCTGTCAAATTCAAGAATTAAATTAATCTAGGTCAAAAAAGCTAGAATTTGCAGTTCGAACAAAATAGAGATAGTACACTTTAATTTTTTTTATAACTTTTTAAATTCAACTTGGATTTTATTGAAACTATATAGCTACCTTGGTGATGTATTCATCTTACTGAATCACAGGTTGTTATAAAGTTTGTTGTATTGCTGTCAAATTTAAGAATTAATTTAATCTAGGTTAAAAAAAGCTAGGATTTGCAGTTTTGACAAAATAGAGATGGTACACTTTAATTTTTTTCATAACTTTTTCAAATCAACTTAGATTTTCATCAAACTCTACAAATATCTTTGCAATATATTGATCTTACTGAATCATAGGTTGTTATAAAGTTTGTTGTATTGCTGTCAAATTTAAGAATTAATTTAATCTAGGTTAAAAAAAGCTAGGATTTGCAGTTTTGACAAAATAGAGATGGTACACTTTAATTTTTTTCATAACTTTTTCAAATCAACTTAGATTTTCATCAAACTCTACAAATATCTTTGCAATATATTGATCTTACTGAATCATAGGTTGTTATTTTGTTTGGTATATTTCTGTCAAATTTAAGAATTTAATTAACCTAGGTAAAAAAGCTACTATATAAGAAATATATCTTTTCTCATAATTTGGGAAAAAGTATATATAAAATAGTTATATAATTCCTTTAATGTTTTATTCCTTTTGATATACACTTTATAAATATATCAAAAAGGGATGAAACATTAGAAATGATTAAAATAGTTCTTCTGATTTGTGGTGATTTATAAAGCAATACCTTCTGCTTGGGGCAAACTTATTAAAAAGATCACATCTACCAGAGAGTTTTAAATTCTAAATAACATTTATTCAAAGTTGCAACATCCTGTTAAATCTAAATCGCAGGGCTTTTTATTCACTAGATAAGTAATACACGAGTTTAAGAAAAGTAGGGCTTTCTTTTTACCTGTAAAACTCGCGTGTACTGATGTAATTAAATCATGTATAGTGCCATGTCATTAAATTTGACAAAAAAATATTTCAAAACTTCATAACAACCTGGGATTTAGTAAGATCACCAAGGTAGCTATATAGTTTTAATAAAATCCAAGTTGATTTGAAAAAGTTATTAAAAAAATTAAAGTGTACTATCTCTATTTTGTTCGAACTGCAAATTCTAGTTTTTTTGACCTAGATTAAATTAATTCTTAAATTTGACAGCAATACAACAAAAACAAAATAACCTGGGATTCAGTAAGCTTAATATATATGTAAGATAGCTGCATAGTTTGATGCAAATACAAGTTGATTTGAAAAAGTTATTAAAAAAATTAAAGTGTACTATCTCTATTTTGTCTGAATTGCAAATCCTAGCTTTTTATACCAAGATTACTTTAATTCTTAAATTTTACAGCAATACAACAAAAAACTAAATGAAATGGGATTCAGTAAGCTTGATATATATGTAAGATAGCTGCATAGTTTGATGCAAATCCAAGTTGATTTGAAATAGTTATTAAAAAAATTAAAGTGTACTATCTCTATTTTGTCCGAATTGCAAATCCTAGCTTTTTATACCAAGATTACTTTAATTCTTAAATTTTACAGCAATACAACAAAAAACTAAATGAAATGGGATTCAGTAAGCTTGATATATATGTAAGATATCTGCATAGTTTGATGCAAATCCAAGTTGATTTGAAAAAGTTATTAAAAAAATTAAAGTGTACTATCTCTATTTTGTCTGAATTGCAAATCCTAGATTTTTATACCAAGATTACTTTAATTCTTAAATTTTACAGCAATACACAAAAAACTAAATGAAATGGGATTCAGTAAGCTTGATATATATCTAAGATATCTGCATAGTTTGATGAAAATCCAAGTTGATTTGAAAAAGTTATAAAAAAAATTAAAGATGCCTATCTGAATTTTTATATAATAATTTTTTTTTACATATTGTAAAATTAAATTCTTTCGTTTCACAGCAATAAATCAAACTACCTAATAAGCTTGAATTTTGTAAGATCAATATTTAATTTAGTTAGATGGGTTGATTTACACCAGTCAAAACTAAATTTGAAGGTCAAGATTAGTCGAGACAGGTCGAGACAGGTCGAGCCTTGGTCAAGACCATTTCAGACTACACAAAGATCATCAAGTACTGAATCAGACTAATTAAGTAAAGTCGAGACCTAGTCGAGTACACTTAAGTACAGTTAAGTACAGTCGAGACAATGTCGAGACTAGTCGAGTAAAATGTGTGCTCGATTTTACTGGTCGAGCACAAAAACTGGTCAATTCAGACTCTGAGGAGTTTGTAGTGCTATTCATTTTATACATTTGCTGCAATCTTTATTGTTACAAATGTTAGACTTTAACATATTTAATCAAACTCATCTTTTGAGTTTTGCTAAAATCAAATATTAAATTAAATTTAGATAAAGAAAAATGGCAAGAACTACATTGTTATTTTAAATTTAAAACACGTCATACAAAATATTCGATCTGATCTTGAAACACTGGTTTAAAAATAAACATAACATAACTTGATGTTAGAATGTGTGATACATTAAATACTTCCCGAACAAAATTCAAATCGAATCATTTTTACCTGCAGTTGGCGATATACTGTTCATTGTCACATTGTCTTCTACATTTAAAGAAAACAACGACAAAGACTCGTCGATCTGTGTTTCTTCATTTCCAATTTGTACTTCCACTGAAAAAAAAAATATATATGATTTAATTTTAATCGCAGTTAACACCAGTGAAACAGATATTACAAAACGGTCAAGCAATCATGATGGCTTCTGTAAATTTTGCAATTTTAATCTACGTTTTTAATATACTAGTAAGTAAATACCTGTACTAAGATCAGAATAAGTCAGTTTTTTTCCATTTATTAATTTGTTTGAGCTTTTGATTTTGCCATTTGATAAAGAACTTTTCGTTTAGAAGTTTCCTTGGAGTTCATTTCTATTTTAAATTTACATTTTGGATAAACGGATCTTAAAGTCAGGTTTTAATAAGAACATTCCGTATTTACAAAAATATTGCCTAAAATGATATTATAAAGACACTTATTGGCAATGGATTGTTAAAGAAAGAAAATTTATTAAATTTATCATCTCCAATTTAGAAAAGATTGAAAAATACGTGATGTCCAATACCCAATATATTGCTTCTCAGGTCGTGTCAATTTGAAATGGAATTTAAGAAAAAGAGGTGCATGATACAAAAGTAATAATAAAAACTAATGAGTCGAACAGACATTAAAAGTATCATGTAAAACAAAAATGTTTCAATATGAAACGGGTACAGAGAATAACGTGTCGGATGAGGAGTTTAATGTCATTTGGATATGATGAATACCAAACGACTTAATTATAAATGGTAGAATGACGTTAATGAACATATCGTGAAAAATATATTAAGCTACTGTAGCATCTATAAAGATAAACATTACCATGAATTTTAAACTTACAACCAACTATAGGTTGCAACAGTTTTTAAATTTCGAGACCATAGTTATCTACAGGGAGAGAGGTAATACAATGAAATGATTGGCGGTCAAGTGGTTTATTTCATGCACAAATATTGAGTTGTCAGATGGATTAAAATGTTGATTCCCAATGTCAAAATGCAAATTGTACAAGGTCGCGCATATCTAGATATATAGTTTCGTTATGTTGGAGGATATGATTTATTGAAAAGTCAAGCGGCGAATACGAAAGAATAAAGAGGATTTTTTTTCTTGCATATCAAAATAATGAAGTAATTTGGTTTTGTCTTCTATTACTGCGAAATTATGTGATCATTTATTGCCTAGATCGATAATACTGTACCGTTTGTAGCCATAAAGCCATAACTTGTTTATTTCTCATCCCGTTTTGTTTCGAAATCGTACTTTTCCCGAGACTATTTTTAACTTTTAAATCCACTAACTGTAAAACTAAATTCATTATTAAACAGACATATATTTCATTGGCAAACAAAAACGTTCGATTGACAGGACTGAGGTATATTAGAATATTTATTAAGTTGAAATCCGACTGATAATCAGTCTTATACATGAAAATTTAAACAAAAATGTATCCCCCATAAAAAATAATACAACAACAATAACTGACACTTAAAAAATTCGAATTCCACATAAAGCCTTAAAATATAATGTATTTATGTTGTGCTATTATACCATTGTCTGTGTAAGTCAAAAGGTTGTTCTCTTCCAATCCCACTACATTCTGTGTGCGCCTATCTAAAGTGAGGAACATCTAGTTCAGTGGTTGTCGTTGTTGCTGTCTATCATTTTATTGTTTTACAAATATTGTTGCGTACACAACATATCATAAAAGCGTTAGTTATCTCGATTTAATTGTTTTACATCTATAATTGCTCATTTTTGAAGACCGTACGGTGATATTTAATTGTTTTACATCTATTGCAAATTTTAGACGACCGTTCGGTGATATTTAGTTGTTTCAATCAATGTTGATAGTTGTCTCAACGGCAGTCATACCCTATATTTTATTGATTTATATATATATTTTTTAAAGAATTATTTGAAACTATAAATGCATTAATGGTATTGTACAAATTCATTTCGAAAAAAAAATAGAAGTAAACCTTGCCTGAAGATAATTCTGGAAAGTGAGTTGTGGTTGAAGTCGTAATCACAGTAGTTGTAGACTGACGGTTTCTATTTTCCACCAATTGACGTGAATTATAATCTGGGTTTTGTACTGAAATTATATTAAACAAAACTCATGATATAAATTGAGGTGACGTATTCAGGTGTGTTAGATTACCTGATATAAATAACGTACTAATAAATGACCTATAATAATACGATATTAAATTTGAACAAGAATGATATATTTTGATTAATACAAAAGGTTTTTATATAATACAATATGTATGTAGACCTGTTAGTCAAATGCGTTTTGTTTAAATATACTTTTTCACTTTTTTGGTCTTTTGGAAAATGTTGTTTGTGCTGTATTTAGACCCTTCTACAACGAAATTTGTTTTACATGCACACGTATAAAAATTGCGGTTTTTATCCAACGCAATCATAGGTTTGAACGTAGTTTTCAATTTAGACTTGTTTATATTTTTTTCGTTTGGGCTTGTATCATATTTTCCCTCCGGTTTATATGATCCGTTCATCCTATATTGACTCTTCAAATTCAAGAGTCTATCTAAAAATGAGGGTAAATTTTATATGGCCTTCCAAATACCGTTTCGATCCCTAACATCACTGAAGAGACATTTATTGTCGAAATCCGGATCTGGTTTACAAAACAAATATTGACACATTATGTTTGTGGCATGTAACATCGTCGCCACAAGTTAATTGTTTTCTGTTTAGTATCAAATTTATATTAAGATCCATTTTGTTACATCTTGTGATCTATTTTATTTGGCAATCGCCAATGGCAGTCAGCAGGGTTAAAGAACATCAGTTGTTCGACTTGTTAGTCAAATGCGTTTTGTTTAAATATACTTTTTCACTTTTTTGGTCTTTTGGAAAATGTTGTTTGTGCTGTATTTAGACCCTTCTACAACGAAATTTGTTTTACATGCACACGTATAAAAATTGCGGTTTTTATCCAACGCAATCATAGGTTTGAACGTAGTTTTCAATTTAGACTTGTTTATATTTTTTCGTTTGGGCTTGTATCATATTTTCCCTCCGGTTTATATGATCTGTTCATCCTATATTGACTCTTAGAATTCAAGAGTCTATCTAAAAATGAGGGTAAATTTTATATGGCCTTCCAAATACCGTTTCGATCCCTAACATCACTGAAGAGATATTTATTGTCGAAATCCGGATCTGGTGTACAAAAAAAATTTGACACCTTATGTTTTTGACATGTTACATCGTGGCCACATGTTAATTGTTTTCTGTTTAGTATTAAATTTATATTAAGATCCATTTTGTTACATCTTGTGATCAATTTTGTTTGTCAATCGCCAATGGCAGTCAGCAGGGTTAAAGAACATCAGTTGTTCGACCTGTTAGTCAAATGCGTTTCGTTTAAATATACTTTTTCACTTTTTTGGTCTTTTGGAAAATGTTGTTTGTGCTGTATTTAGACCCTTCTACAACGAAATTTGTTTTACATGCACACGTATAAAAATTGCGGTTTTTATCCAACGCAATCATAGGTTTGAACGTAGTTTTCAATTTAGACTTGTAAATATAATATATATATAGATATTGTCAGTATGTGGTGAGCGGTATATAATGGCCTTCCGAATACTGTTTCGATCCCTAACATCACTGGAGAGACATCGAAATCCGTATGTGGTGTACAAAAGTTAGCACCTCATGTTTGTGGTTTACCATCTTTGCTGAAAGTTTATTGATTTCTATTTGGTATTTAATTAATATAAAATAAACTTTTCTCACTTGTTTTGTTTTTTCGAAAAAGTTGTTTGTGCTGTATTTAGACCCTTCTACAACAAAATTTGTTTAACATGCACACGTATGCAAATTGCGGGTTTTATTCAACGCAAGCATAGGTTTGAACGTAGTTTTAAATTTAGACTTATCAATATTGTTATATATGATAGTATTTAGTGATCGCCATATAACGAAGAATGATACGATCGGTTAACATATGTATGTATGTGTTTTAAATACCTCTCTCGATTGACTTTGTAATTGACATTGACCAAATGTAAGAAAATAATACAAATATCTCAAATAACTGAATCAGTGGTATTCGTACATGTATAAAGAACAAAATAATGACTTGTGTTATGTTTATACTCAGTTCATAAGGTAATTGCAGCTTAAAGCAATAATGCAGTTAAAAAGGTAAATTACACATATACACAAAAGCTTGTTCTTAAAAAATGGCTTGGGGGGAAGGGGAGGGGGGTGAAACACGGCCGATTTTGTTGCTTGATTATTACGCATTATGGTATGGATTGTAAGATTGCAATTTCCTTGATAGTGTCTTCATGTTTTCCATTTATTTCTTATTTGGGGAAATTTCAAACAGATGGAACAATTTGGGAGCTAAAGTAAAAATCATCGTATAATATTTAAAACTTTGAATTTAAAATGAATTATGCTTAACTTTATCAAAAAAATAAAGGCAACAGTAGTATACCGCTGTTCAAAACTCATAAATCTTTGGACAAAAAACAAAACCGGGGTAACAAACTAAAACTGAGGGAAACGCATTAAATATAAGAGGAGAACAACGACACAACATTAAAATGTTACACACACAGAAACGGACTAAGCATGTTTTTAAACATTGGCACTTCTTTTCCTATTCTAATTTTAACGTTCGCATTCTTGGTGGTAATGAACCGTTTTCACTTGTTTATCTATTTTATATTTCTCATCCAGTTTGTTATGAAACTGTTAACAGCAATGTTTCAGATTTCAATAAACGTTATAATTTCGGTAAACGAAAACATTCATCAAAAGGGGGTTAAGATAGTAAAAAATTATGAGCAATATGACTTTTATACAAAATATTGGTCTATTGTAAAATATGACGTCAACCAAGTTACACAATTATCAAAAAAGATTCCTCTCAGTATCTACAAACATCAATTAGTGAAGTTGAAATCATCCCTCCGACAATTTAACGGACGCCATCACGAGTTTATTAACCGTTTTGGACTTGTGTCACAAATGACGATATATATATATTCGAATTGTCGTAAACAAACTCACGTCCTCTTTTCCCTGAATATAACCTACTTGATTAGACTCATCACCGGGTTTGTACAATATGACTGGTGCCACAAATGGAGCAGGATATGCTCACCCTTCATAAGCACCGGCTCAACCCGGTTTTTTTTTTGGTGGGGTTCGTGTTGCTCTGTCTTTAGTTTTTTTTTTTATGTTGTGTTGGTTGTCTTTTTCGTTTTTTGCTATGGCGTTGTGAGTTTGTTTTATACTTATGAATTTGTCCTTTGATAACTTTTGTTTTTTTCTCTTTTTACCTCTACCTATGTTTTTTTAACTGATTTTAGTACAATGTTTTATATATAGCATGTATCATATTTGATATCAGAAAGAGTAAGCGTGCTTGAATTTTACAATAAACTAACCTCGAAACATGAAATAAATCTCAACAGGTACTGTCTTTTGGATGTTTTTTTATATGTTATTTGTTTATTTGGTATTGATTTTGACCTTTCATCGTTTTCGTTTGTTCCGTATTTACTACCCTTTTAAGTACATACTTAATGGTATGTTGTCCCTGTCACTATATACACCACCACCAGCCATTTTCCCTACAATCCCTAATTTAAAAAATCAGTAGAGCATGTATAAATTGTAATAAATATAAACTCAAGGCACCATCAAGTGCAATAATGCAACACAAAAACATGTAATTTTAAGAAAATGAACAACCAAAAGAAAAATAGTTATCGATTATAGAATAACTAATCGAAGAATTAAAATATAGAAAGATATGCTACGTGTGACCGAACATTTTGGTAGACTCTATTCTCTTTTACTTTTTCAGTGTGACTTTTTATACGTGTTGTTTTTTTACATTTTCATGTTGCCCTTTATTATAAGAACTGAGGTAAATAAGAAAAATTCTGTCTTTATTTTCCTTGTATAATGTGTGTTGCCATGGTAACAGTCAAAACAACATTTTGCATGAAAACTAGTAGGTGAATACTGTAGCTTTAGAAAATTGAAAGTAAGGGAATTTAAAGTCCGATAGATATTAAGTTAATCCATAAAACAATAATGATTTTTACATTGTTAACAAACAAACAACCACACTATTCAAAAATTGTTGAAATTCATAATTTATGTTTTAGTTTGTTTCCATAGCAAACATTTAAAAATACTAAAATAAAAAATTTCAAAAATGGTTAAATTTCATTTCTGTTTATCTCCCAATACCAAAAATACCATGGAATGCTACTGATAAATTTTGAAAGACAACATATTATATATTCATGAAATAAAAAGACAGTCGTGGTTTTTTTTGTTTCTTTGAACAAATATTTTTTAGTCAAAATTGTCCCTTTTCACAAAAATCTAGATAGCCAAACAGATGACCAATCAAACAATTTGAACTTAATAAGACAAATTAATTCAAGTTAATTATAAATGAGAATATATGATTGATGGAGATATATTGGTGCAGGAGGAAAACTTATCACTCTGGGTATGGTGCACTCCCATTTTTTGGAATCATTTTCTTTCAAAATTATAAAATTTATCGAAAATAAAAAAAGTTGATATTTTATTGTGAACATTTTGAGCCTTTAAGCATAACATTTCTTCAATGGTTGAGGTCAATAAGATGTATCCCCTTTCACCATATTTAGATATCAGATTTCTCAGAAATATAAGATCAAAAGGGTAAATAGTTAAGTACAACCCTTTGTCTTGCCTGATATTTTGTCTTTCAAATAAATTTAAAAAAAATAAATATAAATTAATCCAAGTTTTATTGCACTTTTGCTGTTAACAATTTACTCAATCTACAGCTTCAATTAGGTGTAAGTATCCCTTAAATTAGTTATTGAATATCTAGGGGAAAATATTCAATAAAGTATATCTATAAAGTGATGAGGTAAGACAGTTGTTTTTTTCACACATTATACAATGTTATATGTACAACATAATTTTGAACAGTAAATGTTACTTTTTTGTGATCAAATCAAAGAACAAAAAATGATCGACAGTACACGTGGTCTAATTATACATGAATGCAGTATCGAAGCATTGTTTTGTGTAAACTAATAACAATACTAATTCAGTGAAGCTGTAATAGCCATACTAAATTATATAAGCATGTTAAAAGAGCAAAATTGCAAATTTCATTTGATGCATATCATCTGATTTGTTGCTCATATCTGGTGAAATTTCATGTTTTAATAAGATATTTAAATTCATCCATTTTATTTATGTTGACAACAGTTTTGTAAGAGCTTTCTTGTTTTAAAATATTTTGCCAGTGGTTTGGTATAGCATTTTTAACTAAAGAAAATTCTCTAATCCAGTCTTATCTTTCAGTCAATTTAATTGAAGTCTGGAGCTGGCATGTCAGTTAACTGCTAGTAGTCTGTTGTTATTTATGTATTATTGTCATTTTGTTTATTTTCTTCGGTTACATCAGACTCGGACTTCTCTTGAACTAAATTTTGGTGTTAATATTGATTCACTTATAGGGTCTTTGCATCGGAACTAAACACATTTATTCAAAAACCAGTTGTTGGCATGACACAGGTTATTTTTACAGTTACATTTTACAGTGGAAATGAGTTATGGGTGTCAATAGTTTCGTGCTGCAATGTTCTATCTCCCTATATATTTAACCAGGCTTAATTATCTTCAAATTTGCCTAAACAGTAGTATTAAAATGATATATCTCCAAATACAATGTTGTATTCAGAATTATAGTGATCTAAGTACAAACCAATGAAATTGACGGATTCTGGGTCACATGAAAAAAGTTTACTAATGGAGATAGTATGAAGCCATGACAGAAATGTAAGTAATTTTTCAGCCCTTTTTATGTATATTCCGATAGAATTATCATACCTTGTTGCAAATACCCCCTGGAGGAAGCATCTAACTACATAATTTTTTAATTCATGCGGTACTAATTTGAACCTGCACTGAAAAATTGGGTGTAAAAGGAGACTAAAACAGTATTATATTCTCATTTAACATTTTCAATGTAGATACACCAGTTTAATTTTAGTGTTCATTCCAAACATTTTAATGGGAAATTGAACACTTTATCACAGTCATACTTTTACAAAAAGAATAATTAAAAAAACAAGAGCACTTTTCATAATTTTAAGTCCATAAACTCAATTTTACTTCAAGAACATTTTCTGTTCATATATTAATAGTTCAGTTTTGCTTTAATTCTATTCTAAGACACTGAAAATACCCATTTCATGTATTTCAGTGATGGCTATAGATGGTTTCCAATAGAAGACCTACCGGATGTCCCTATAATTCGAATCTTCTTTTTCATTGACTTGGAGGGTCTTTTACTGAATTTAAACCGAGTTTGTAGAAGATTTTATAACCTGATAAAATTTACACCTACACTATGGAGTATTTTTGAGTTTTATGGGCCTTTAGTGATTAAAGAGGAGGATTTACCATACATTTTTCAGCACTGTAGGAGCTTCAGAGTTTTTAATATTGGTTACTCAAAATATACTGGTGGACTTCCGGCTTTTGATTTTAGCAGTGTTTCAAAACTGAGTTGTGCCAGAAATCTTACTTGGTTAAACTTATGCCAGACTTCCATTTCAACTACGTGTTTTTTACAGTTTATGCCTAATCTGGAGATTCTAGATCTTTCTACATGTTTAAATTTGAAAGACTGACTTTCATGCTGTATCTTTGTGCACTAAACTAGACAGTTTATATATTTCGTTCAATGAAATATCTCCAAAGACAATAAGAGATATTGTGACATACATACCAAACATACAAGTGCTAGACGTTTGTGGGATACATCTAAAATACATGCATATGATCAATATTCTTGATAAATGTTATAAGTCACTGATAACATTTTATCTTAGTCTTGATTCCACTGTTCACGAAAACGATTTTGACAGATTTATGCACTTTAATTATACTGACCTTGCATACACCGTTTATAAGCCAACACAGTCATGACTACACAAAATTCGGACGAAGTACCTGAATTAATTCAAGTTTACAGTGACCAGCAGTTGGCATCTATTATTGAAAACTCAGATGAAAACTGTACCATAATTATTGTTAACGGAGACAATCCTATTGAACATGATGTTGTCGAGTCGAACCAAGGTCATGTTTATGCAGATGTACAAATTACAAATTTACCAAATATTAGTGCTGATCAGGATCAAAAAGTGCCTACAGTAGTTGATCAACCTGATGCATTATATACTGCTGTCCCTCTGCACAATGCAAACAAACAGAAAACTGCTAATGATTTTGATGCCATCGAACAAGTCGAAACTATACAAGAAACAGAAGGCCAATCAAATGAGGATAGCACTAACAGTAGAAGCAGAAAAAGGAAAAGAAATCCCGACATGTGGAAACAAACTATAAGGAAAAGGAAAAGACAGGCAGGCCTTGAATACGTCGCCACGACGGGAAAAAAACGATGTAAAAGGGAAATAAAAAGAAATGGTTGTAATGGAACCTGCAAATTTAAATGTAGAACATTTTCTGATGCTGAACGAAAGGATATATTTCATAGTTTTTGGTCGTATAACGATAGCGAAAAAAATGCATTCTATAGCAGCAGCATTGACAAAATCCAAAAGGGTAGAACTCGAACAGATAGCAAAAGTTCAAGGCGGAAATTTTCATATGTATATCATTTCCCTAAATCTAGCGGGAAAGTTCGTGTTTGCAAGGAATTTTTCCTTGCTACATTAGACATAAGTCCTCGTAGAATTCAGTGGGTTTTTGAGAAAAAATTTCCTTCCTTTGAAGATAAAAGGGGTAAACATGTCAAGAGAAAAGTGTCCGATGAAGCTAAAGTCATTATAAAGGATCATATAAACTCATTTCCTCGTGTCGAGTCTCATTACTGTCGGTCGTCAGTAAAAAGGCAATATCTGGACCCATGTCTTACAATTTCCAAAATGTATGAGCTTTATGAATTTCAGTGTAATTCTAAAGGCATCAGTCCAGAAAAATATCACACATATAAAAACATTTTTAATTTTGACTTCAATCTGGGATTTCATTTTCCCAAAAAAGACAGGTGTGATATGTGCGAGGAATACAAAGCAAATGATTTTATAAAACAGGTTAGCAAAGAGCTGAAGCAAAAATATGAATCTCATGTCTTAGGTAAAACACAAACAAAAGTTGAAAGGGACAATGACAGGAAATCAGAGAAACCAGTCCTTTGTTTTGATATGGAGAATGTGCTTACTTGTCCAAGGGCTAACATATCAAATTTTTTCTATAAAAGGAAATTCAATGTATATAACCTTACTGCTCATATGTCGTTAATTAAAACTGCTTACAATGCAGTTTGGTCCGAACATCAAGCAGGTCGAGGAGCAAACGAAATTTCAAGTGCTTTACTAAAAATCCTTGAGAAAGTTGTACAGGATTTTCCTTTGTTAGAGAATATAACACTATGGTCTGACTTTTGCATTCCGCAAAACCGGAACTCTATAATGGTTACTGCATTGAAGTTTTTTTTGCAAAACAACCATTACGCCCTTAAGACCATTGAACAGAAGTTTTGTGAGCCGGGTCACTCTTCCATTCAAGAAGTGGACTCTGTGCATAGCCAGATTGAAAAAGCTCTTAGTGTTAGTGAGATATATAGCCCAGTCAGCCTTCTTAGAGTGCTAACAAAAGTTAGGAAAAAATCCATGAAAATAATCGAGTTGCAGCCTGGTGATTTTCTTAATTTTCAAGCGACTAGTCAGTCTTTCAAATTCTCTGAAGTTCCCTTTACTAAGGTGAAATATATTAGACTAGATGTTCAAGATCCTTTGCAAGTATCCTTTATAGAGTCTTTTGTTAATGATGACTTCAATGATGTGTCAATTGGTCCTAAAACTAGGAAAAAAGATAAGCCTGTTGTTATGCCAAAAGTGTCTGTTTTGTCGAAATCAAACATTTTAACAGCAGATAAAGTGAAAGACTTGAAAGCCATGTTAAAATATATGCCTTTAGCCGATCGGCAATATTATCAAAATGTATTCAAAAACAACAAGTAACATTTATTCATTTGATATTGTAGAATGTGTTTCAGGTAGAAGCATGTACATTTCTAGTTTAGAATAAGTTTTCGGAGTAAACAAAAGTTTACAGTGTCTCATTTATCGGTATAGTTATGAACATTGGTAGTTATAAACATTGGTAGTTATGAACATTGGTAGTTATGATTAGTTATGAACATTTATACTTAAGTTTTGATATATTGCAAATGGATGCATATTGCATTATGATTGTGTACTTATTCAGTAGAAATGAGGGCATTATAATTTAATAGGACTTTTTGGCACTTTCATACATAAATATAGTCTTTACATGTTGTTAATATTATTGACAAAACATAGAAATTTTCCAATGGTCCAAGTGACAGCTTTTTAATGAATAATAGCAAAAAATATACATTTTGTTTAGCTGAAACATATACAGATCCCTTTCATATCATGTCATGAACTTAATGTCCAACTGTTATGATGATGTGATAATTATGATTTGTTTATAAATCAGCATCCTATAAGGAGTAAAGGTGACATTTTTGTAATTCTTTAGTTTTATATTCATAAAGTCATTGTCTAATTATTATGTGTCATTTTATTACTGTCCTTTTAGAAAAAGAATGTCCAATGACACTACATGCCCGCCAATGATCTGTATTTAAAATGACTAACAGTTTGTTCAGACACAGACCCATTACAGACTTAACCTTAAGATCATATCAAATTAATTTTTACATTCTCATCCCCATCCGTTCCAACCAATTAGGTGGTTTATATTTTTTATGTATTTTTACAAAGTTCTTTGGAATCTGTAATGAAAATACGTAAAAATAAAATATAAGAGTCCAACTCAACCCAATATTTTCAATTTAGGTGGATGAGAATCTATCAGTTAACTTGATCTGGTCTTACCCTAACTTTGGGTCTTTAGCATTGACTTTTTATTACAAAAGACAAAGTCAATGAGTCTTGACTTTACGACCCAAGCATCAACTTTGCATCAAACAGTCCACATCATAAGCTATCTATGTACAAAGCTGCTTGATGATATCATAACTCTTATATCAAAAACTTAAACCTGAAACTTAACCTGGTTTTTTAACATTGAAATTCTATTAAGAAAGACAAAGTCAACGTGTACCTTAACCTTGCAAGGACAGACGCATAGACAGAAGAACTATACGCCCAGTTTGCCTTGCAGGCATAGCTATATAGTTCAAAGAAAACATAAGACACTATTTTAACCAACAAGATTGTGTATGGCCTTTGTTTCCAATACCATTTTAATTCTTTCAACTTTACTTATCACAAGATTAAAATGTACTATCTCCAAACTTGAAATATGAAATTGCCGAAATAATATATACTTTATCAGATTTCTGTAAAGGACAATTTAATCAGATGTGTTGGAACTAGTATTACGCATATTTTTTGCATAGCTCTTGTTTTATATGACTGGATATCAGACTGTCCAACTTTAAATGCCATTTTCTCAGTTTTAGAAAAAGTGGACATAAAACATTATAATATTAACACGACGATATGTTATGATGGTATGATACTAAACCCCTAACGGGAAGGATTGTGCCTGATGTTCATATGATGAAATCATTATCTTTCAGTCAATTTAATTGAAGTCTGGAGCTGGCATGTCATTTAACTGCTAGTAGTCTGTTGTTATTTATGTATTATTGTCATTTTGTTTATTTTCTTTGGTTACATCTTCTGACATCAGACTCGGACTTCTCTTGAACTGAATTTTAATGTGCGTATTGTTATGCGTTTACTTTTCTACATTGGCTAGAGGTATAGGGGGAGGGTTGAGATCTCACAAACATGTTTAACCCCGACGCATTTTTGCGCCTGTCCCAAGTCAGGAGCCTCTGGCCTTTGTTAGTCTTGTATTATTTTAATTTTAGTTTCTTGTGTACAATTTGGAAATAAGTATGGCGTTCATTATCACTGAACTAGTATATATTTGTTTAGGGACCAGCTGAAGGACGCCTCGCTACATTGAAGACCTGTTGGTGACCTTCTGCTGTTGTTTTTTTTTTCTATGGTCGGGTTGTTGTCTCTTTGGCACATTCCCCATTTCCATTCTCAATTTTATTGTTTATTCTTAAAAAAATTTAGTACAGTTTCTGATGAGATGTGTCCGTTTTCATCTATTATATTATTGATGTAAAAAATATTACTACTAATCCAATTTTGAAAAAAAACCCAGACATTTCCTATTTTATTTGATAAGATGATTTCCCCATATGAATTGTTTTTCATGCTATTCCTTCTTTACAAACAAAACACAAAGATATTTGAAGAGGGGTCATGAATCGTCCATTAATAAGAACCTGCATGCTTCTTACAAAGACAAGAACTTAAAAGGGTTAGCATCTCCTGATATACACGCACCAATCACAAAACAATATACATAAAAATGTCTTTATCATCAGATATGTTTCCCATGTTATTGCAATAGAAAAAAAGAGGATAGGGGCTATCTATCCATGGTAATAAATCAGTATGTGCACAGGGTAAAACACGAAAAAAACAAAGGAACAGCGTTTTTATTGCTTTACTTCATCTCAAAGTCGCAGTGATGACTTCAAGATAGAACACCGGTTTGAGCAGAAATTTTTGTAAAGTGATAATCACGGCATTATTGTGTATAGAGGAACAAATTCATGGAGCAATATAAATAAAATTTATCTTGCAAAAAAACTGAACAAAAGACAAAATCAAAGAAACACATTTATGTCACGACAAGTACATTAAAGATTAATAAAGGCAACAGTACTAAACCGCTGTTCGAAAGTCACGAATCATAAATTTAGTCATAAAACATAAATTGTGAATACCATGTAGTCCCTTTTGTGATAAATAAGAGGAGACAGTAGCGATCACGTATGTCTTGGTGGGCTATAGAAAAGAACTGAACATGCCTTTTCCGTAATATTTTCCTAAGTAAAAAATGGGAGTCCTATCTACTCTGTTTTGTTTTGTTATTAATATGATATCAATAGCCACGAGTCTCTTTTAACAGCATTAGCCTTTGATTTATGAATTGTAGGTATCCTATCAAAACTTACTTTTTTCTGTGTGCTTTAAAGATACAATGACTAATACAATCAAAATATTTATTTCGCAAGAATTGGCCAGGATTAAATTGATTTTCCATTAGATTAACACAAAACATAATACTATGAAATACATATTAAACAAGCCACGAACAAGCTGTGAGACGATTTCATCATTACAAATATTCAACATATTTGAACCTCAAAATCATCTTGCCATCCATTTTGATGTTCGGATTCAGCCATATGGACTGGGTCAAAATTTCAGTATTGTTTTCAGCTTGAAGCTTATTTTTTAACTTGGAGAAATTTACCAGGATATCATGCCAAAATGGATTAACTTTTTCTGCTAAATAAAGTAAACCTTCTTGACTTAAGTGTAAAATCTTGTCCCCCCCCCCCAATTTTTTGTAAATAATTAAGTAGCAAGACTTTCCAAGGAGAGTAATTTTGGGGATCCAATAATTTATACAGCCAAGACATTTTTACACTATAGCAAAAATAATAAATATTATATAACCTTAACTGTTTCCTTCTATTAATTAAATTAGTTTATGTGAAAGATTTGAAATGATATAGTCATTAAAGACGCTCAAATTCAAGCTTAATTATGAAAAATCTATCAAAAATGCCATAATATATTACTTTTCAGATGATTTTTGTCAAAAATGAAAGGGACCGCATCCATGTTCATTCCCAACCTAGCTTTATATATGTTATGTATTATCATCAAATACAACTAACATGATTTAGATATTAAGAATGAACACAAATGCGGCCACTTCCATTTCAGACGGAAACCGTCCAGAAATTAACCAAATTGCTAAAATTCCGAAGATTTCAGTATTTTAGCATGACTTAATGATGCTAGTACCCGATACTTGGCATTGTATTGTCAATAACAGCCCATATTAGTGTAACAGACGTATTCTATTTTCCTATAAATAGCTAAAAGTTTACATGAAAAAAAATATGTAAAACTGCTATAATTTTAGGCCGAAAGGGGGTCTTACTGGGCCTACTCCTTTAATATGATAACTTTGGTGAAATCGGTCATCATGAATTTGACAGCTAATGCCTCTTTAACAAATGCAAGATCAAAAGATCAAAAACAGCATACGAATGGAAAACAACTGTTATGTGCCTAGCTTCACTCATTTCCTTAAGCAAAAAATTGTGGATTAAACCTGGTTTTATACCTAGCTTAATTTCACAATATTGAAAAACAATGTGTGAACACAACAAACAGACAAAACAGGTAAACAGGTCATCAATTGAGGTAAAGAAGTCAACTTTGTATTATGATCGTAATCACTATAAAAACGATCGACTATGTCAACAAAGAAAAACAAAATGGCATGTATACACATCTGTTTAAAGATCTAATAACAATAAAACCAGGTTAAAACCACCATTGTCTACATTAGGAAATGCCTGTACCAAATGAGGGATATGGGAGTTGTTTAGACAAAGCACATGGGGAAAATAAAAGACAACAATACAAAACATTACCATACTGTTATGGCCAAGCTCAAAAAGACCAGTCCAGTTGTGTGATACTGACCGTTATCGTGATGTTATTTGTTCGTTAAATAATCAAGAATATCCATAATATACCGCCGACATTAACCATGTTAACCTTGAAATAAATTAAAAATAATCAGCAATATTTTTTTTCTTTCCGAGATTTTGATATATATCAGTTTACACAAGAAACTCTACATTGACATTTTTGACAAGGGATAATCTTTTATTAATGAAAATATCAAAAGTATAAACACATCAAACGAATGGAAAACAACTGCTATATCCCTGACTTGATACAGTCCTTATGTAGAAAATGGTGGCTTAAACCTGGTTTTATTGTAATTAGATCTTTGAATATTGTTTTATTGGTATACATTTAGATTTTGTTATCTATAAACTGAAACCATACTGAATGTTATTGTTATACACGTATGCACTTTAACGGTACTAGAATATGTAGATACTTATATTTTGATATTGCGCAAAGTTGTTTAGCTCTGACTAGTAATCACGTCTTCACACTAAATCCATTGTATGTTAGATCTGTACTGCTTGGTATTTTAGTCTTAGATACATGATTATTTTTATTTGTTGTTATTTGCTTTGAACTAGCTGTCAGTTACTCTGAGTAACATCCGATCTGTTCTTTGTGTCGTTTTGTTATTTGTGATAAGGGATGTATAAATACCCTATACCATTCAGTCTGTGTTCTATCGATGTTATGAGTTACGCCCTTTTCAACGGTTTTTATATTTTGTTCTTATGTTGATATGTACCATTACTGTCTTTCACATGTTAGTGGAGGGTTGAATGCTTCAAATCATGTCTAACGCCGCCACATCCGTTATATGATTTTTCTAGTCAGGCGCCTGTAGTTCAGTGGTTGTCGTTGGTTCGAATTCATGCCTGTCATATACTAATATGTTTTTTGTTAATTGTTTTGTTATGAATTAGGCCGTTAGTTTTCTCAATTGAATTGTTCAATATTTTTCATGTAGAGGCCTTTTACAGCAGACTATATATATATATGGCATGAACTCTTCTTGTTGCTAAAGGCAACAACAGAAACACTGAACTGCAACAAACACAAACGCCAGCATACATAGAAACGGATCATTCGATAACAACTCATTTCGTTCGTAAGTCATAAACAATTCAGTGTACTAACGATAAATCTTAGTCTGAATGTTTTTTTGTGAAACCAACTCCTGCAGCCTGAAACCAAGAATGATAACCTTTACTTGTTTAATATAATTTTGAAAACAGTATAGGCTAAAATGCATTTTTAAGGGAATTTATTTGTGTATAAACTCGACCAATTCACTCACAAACAAACTTGGTCCAGTTTATACATCAACAAATTCCTTTAAAAATATATTTAATCCTACACTGTTTTCAAAATTATAACATGTATATCGTTTGACATGTATGCTTTATAAATGGTTTTCTGTCTAACTGTATTTCATTTAAAAAAACCATTTTTAAATACGTTATTCAGATACAATTTAAGATCAGCAAGTGTTCTGTCACCAATAAATGGCGATCATCAAAGGGATAACTACAATATATAAAACTGAATTGGTAAAAAATAAAACTTTGTACTATATAGGGAAAGAATCAACATTTAAGCCAGTCATCTGCCATATGTGATCTATTCTTGTCAAAGATATATTTGAGCTAGCATTGTATTATATGTTTTGATGATAAAGATTTTATCTCAAAAACATTTGATTATATAAATTATGTCTATAAATCAAATAAATGTCATTCTAAACACTGTGACGGCTGTCATTAATTATTAAAACTATTTTTGTTTCCATATCGATTTGTAATGTATGGAACAGAGGAATTCAAAATTATCGGGTTTTTTTAACTTTTGATTTCCGATTTAAGTTGATTCCTTTTTCTTTTTTAACATCCTTGTGCAGTCTTATCGACTGAAAGTTCCCGTTTCGCAAAATATATTTTGTCATTACATTAACATGATTAAATAGTTGAAAGTTTGGTGAATATGTTAACGCATATTGCTTATCGAACTTGAAACAAGGCATACCACAGATATAGACAATTCAGCTCATATCTCATGAGAAATTTCGCTTTTGTTTTAGACACATCAAATTTTCTCAACAGTGAATCACCTGAATCAGTTTATTACAAAATTGAGAGGTTTAAATACAAGATAGGAAATGTTTCAGTTCCACCCAGTTTTATCTCTTTCAGAAGAGAGACTGTTATTGAGGATGATGTAGGGTTTCCAATACAATCTGCCATTTGTTTTCTATCTTTAGATCCGTAAAGGCGACAGCTGTCATCGATTTTGTTGTTATATTATGTTTTTGTGGATTCTGTTCTATGTTTTGCAAGTTTTATTTCATAGTTTTCCTAGGCTGTCTTTGATTCATTATTTTTGTGCTTTCCGGGCTCTCTGGATAAGAGAAAGGTGGACGTGATGATGGTGGTTATGATGGATAACAAAGATTAACGAGCGTACATACTGACTGTTTGTCCAAAGATGCAAATCAGTATCATAGTTGGCCAATGACGTCATTAAAGGTTCACGAGCGTACTATTATTATTCCAAAAAACGTGTCAGTATCATAGTTTTTCAGTGACGTCATGAAAGATTCAACCTCGTGTCTGCTAATGGGTGCTCCAGAAATATGTTTAATGAGGTCTTTAATATACACTTATATATCAGTGGCATAGTCTGGTAGTGACTTTTTATAACAGGTCTACGAATGTAGCTACTGTCGGCAAATGACGTCATAGAAGGTTCGCTAGCATACCTGCTAATAAACTGGAATCCGCTTGTATTATCGCTACACTCAAACTTGAACAAAGTGTAGTAGTCAGCCGAGAACCAGCTTAACCAGCTAAGGGTTTTTCTAAGTACACGTGTTAGTCACACGGAAATCAGTATGATAGTCTGCCGATGGTGTGATAAAGGTCATTCCAATGCACGTGTCAAACACAGGAAAATCTGAAACATCGTCTGTCATTGCCACTTCGTCATTTTCTTTCTTTTGATAGACTTTGTAAATCGGTGGATAAAAATTGCTAAGTCAGTACTGTCCTTTAAGCTTAATTGGTTTCGCCATAACAATATTTAATAGTTTTGGCTTGATTTTCCCAATAATTGATCATTAGATTATCTGCTAAAAGTTTTCTTTCTTTCTTTCTTTCTGTCTTTGTCTTTTTTTACTATTACGGATTTCTAGTCCTCAATACTTTTTTCAAATCGTACTTTATTTGGCCTTTTTTAACTTTTAGATTCGAGCGGCACTGATGAGTTTTCTGTATAGACGAAACGCGCGTCTGGCGCAAAAAAAAGTTCCTGGTATCAATGATGAGTTAATATTCTTTTATACCGTCTTATTATTGTATGTATACAACACATCTTCTTAACATTTTGCCATTATTGAGGGGAAATTAGATAAAGGCAACAGTAGTATTACCTTAGCTGTATTTGGCAAAACTTTTAGGAATTGTGATCCTCAATGCTCTTCAACTTCGTATTTTATTTGGCCTTTTTAACTTTTTTGGATTCGAGCGTCACTGATGAGTCTTTTGTAGACGAAACGCGCCTCTGGCGTATATACAAAATTTAGTCCTGGTATCTATGATGAGTTTATTTACAACCCTTTGGGTTGATGTCACTGCTGGTGGAGATTTATTTCCCCGAGGGTGTCACAAGCCCAGTAGTCAGTACTTGTTGTGCTGACATGAATTATCATTGATATGGTTATATTTATTATTTTACTGTTTACAAAATTTTGCATTTTTTAATTACTTAGGCTTTTCTACCTCAGGCATAGATTAACTTAGCTGTATTTGGCAAAACTTTTAGGAATTTTGATCCTCAATGCTCTTCAACTTCGTATTTTATTTGGCCTTTTTATAACATTTTGGATTTGAGCGTCACTGATGAGTCTTTTGTAGACGAAACGCGCGTCTGACGTATATATATATATATATATATACAAAATTTAGTCCTTGTATCTATGATGAGTTCATATACCGCTATTCAAAAGTCATTAATCGATTGAGAAAAAACAAAACCGGGTTACAAACTAAAACCGAGGGAAACACATCAACTATATATAAGTGGAAACCAACAAAACAACAGAAACAGTAACAAAAAGCAAACGACAATGCAACATGCATAGACAAGAACTATTAGATAACAAACATACTTCACTACTAGAAAATTCAAAACAGAAAGTCCCTTATCAAATGGTAAAATCAAAAGCTCAAACAGCATTGTCTACATAAGAAAATACCTGTACCAAGTCAGGAAAATGACAGTTGTTAACCATTGGTTTGTGCTGTTTGTGCTGTTAATTGTGCCATTTGATAAGGGACTCTTCGTTTTGAATTTTCCTCAGAGTTCAGTATTTTTGTGGGTTTTTTTAATGGACGAATAGAAAACATCTTGCTAACTTGGTACAGGCATGTCGGTATTTAGAAAATGGTGCCCTTAACCTTGCTTTAAAGCTAGCTAAACCTCTCACGTGTAGAACAGTCGCATAAAATTCCATTATATTGACAAAATAAACGAAAGGAAACCACTAGCTTGAAAAAGGAAAATATATAGTATGCCGGTTAGATTACTTCTATTATCACTCAATCATCACAGTGTTTTGTGTTTTGTTCTTGCCCATCTGTGATTCTAATACGTTTTTGATCGGCATCATTTTATTCTATTCCTTTCCAAACATTAAACACGAAAGTTTATCCGTTATAAATTAAACCGTAAGATCTCACTCAAAATCCCCCAAGAAACAAATTTTACAAATAACAAACGGGCGATTATATTATTTGTTCAATTGATAAGATCATGAAAATAATTTTCTTCGTCATCAATTTCCTCTCGTTTTATTTATGATGATAAAAGGACTTTCGTTTTGGTATTTTCATTCTACAATACGGCTTCAATACACATAGTAGTTGTTTTCAAAAATGGAAGTCATCTGGGTATTATATATTCTTTAGGTAACATTTATTTATTAACACCACCCCAGTCGTCATTCATTTCAGTGTAATAATATAAATTATATTGTAATTTTTTATAAATGTCCTGTCTGCAAAAATAAGAATTATTCGAGATACTAAGGATTTTTTTATCCCAGTCATAGATTACCTTAGCTGTATTTGGCGCAAGATTTTTAAATTATAAGTCCTCAGTACGCTTTAACTTTGTACTTGTTTGGTTTTATAACTATTTCAATATGAGCGTCACTGATGAGTCTTATGTAGACGAAACGTGTGTCTGTCGTATCAAATTATAAGCATAATACCTTCGATAACTATTTACACCCTTGGGTCGATGCCACAGCTGTTAGAGGTTTCGTCCCCGATGATATCACCAGCCCAGTAGTCAGCACTTCGGTGTTGACATGAATATTATAAACAACTCATCTAAACATCAACCCAACAATGTTAGATCTGTAAATTTGCTTTCGCAAATTTTTGGTTCTTCCCTCGCCGGGATTCGAACCCATGCTACTGTGATATCGTGACACCAAATCGCCTGCACTGTAGCCGTCCCGCTAGACCACACGACCACCTGGGCTCTCAAATAAGAGCTTTTGCTGGCCGTGTGTTTTATATGTAAGATGTACAATGTAAGATCTGTAAATTTGCTTTCGCAAATATATATATGTGGTAATTTTGATAAATTTCCTGTTTGCCAAAGTAAGATTTTTTTCGAAATACGAAGAATTTTCTTATATCCCAGCCATAGATTACTAACGCCGTATTTCGATCAGGTTTTCGTATTTGGGTTCTCAATGCTTATCAACTTTGTATTTGTTTGCCTTTATACCTATTTTGATATTAGCGTCACTAATGAGTCTAGTGTAGACAAAACGCACATATGGTGTATCAAATCATAAGCCTTTGAATGCTAGCGAAGATAGATGATAATTCTTTCTTTAATGGGTCAAACTATGTAAAGCTACAGACTCGCAGAACATATTGGCTACAAATACAAATTCTATAAAAAAAAAAGAAAGCAAATACCGAACTTCAAGAAAAATTCGACTCGGAAAGTGCATAAGCAAATGATTAAATCAAAAGATCGAAACACAAAAGAATAAGAAAGGAAACAAACGACAAGCATTTACTTATGTTGAAAAAAATTAAGGATTAAACCCGATGATTTTTATAGCTAGCTTAATCTCTTATTTGTATGACAGTCGTTAGAATTGCAATATATATTTTTTTTTATATATATCATTCAAAGTACGGGGCTCATTGTATATATAAAACATTGCAAAAGTTTGAATGCACTAGACCATTCTTGTGTCGACTGTTATGGAATATATGTGTTACGACACCGGACCATGCTTGTGCCGACTGTTAATGAAATGTAAGTGTTACAGCACTGAACCATGCTTGTGTCGACTGTTATGGAATGTAAGTGTTACAGCACTGAACCATGCTTGTTTAGACTGTTATGAAAGTTAAGTGTTACAACACTGAACCGTGCTTGTGTAGATTGTTATGGGATGTAAGTGTTACAGCACTGCACCACGCTTGTGTAGACTGTTAATGAATTTAAGTGTTACAGCACTGAACCACGCTTGTGTAGACTGTTAATGAATTTAAGTGTTACAGCACTGAACCATGCGTTTGTCGATTGTAATTGAATTTTTAAAAGTGTTATTATAGCACTGGACCATGCATTTGTCGACTGTTGTGGAATTTAAGTGATACAGCACTGGGCCATTTTTGTTTTCGACTGGAATATAAGTGTTGCAGCACTGGGCCATTTTTTTTCTCGACTGGAATATAAGTGTTACGGCACTGGACCATATTTTTTTTCGACTGGAATATAAGTGTTGCAGCACTGGACCATGTTTTTTTTTCGACTGGAATATAAGTGTTGCAGCACTGGACCATGTTTTTTTTCGACTGGAATATAAGTGTTACAGCACTGGACCATGTTTTTTTTTCGACTGGAAAATATAAGTGTTACAGCACTGGACCATGTTTTTTTCTCGACTGGAATATAAGTGTAACAGATTACATGGATATGAATCTATTCGTAGCCTTATTCTCGATTGTTACACACCTGAATTGACCTTCCGAACGAATTTTTACGTGAGTTCTATCTTGATTTTTATTGGTTCGTGTTATTACTTTGTTTTGTGTTTTCTGAGTAGTGTCAAAAAGACTATATTATTCTTTTCGTCTATCTTAAAGTAGCCATGGTGATGTCTTTTTATTGTTTTTATGTTGCTTCCTTGACTTCAACTCTCCCTTATATGTAAATTATACAAGAAGAATATACAAAAAAAGTTTTCTAACTTCAGATAGTCTATGACATTTGACTAATTTTTTTAACAAAATCTGCAAAAAAATATTTAATTTAGTAGACGAAGTGGTGTGCACATCTTTAAAGTATATACAATCTTACCAAAAGATTTAGAGGCAATATTGCGTCCAAATTTAAAGGAGTTGATGATAACAAAATCTTGTTTGTCAATTTTATTCCGTATCGAGCATTTTCTACACTTTATTACGATTGATTTGGACTCCTTTTACAAAATATGAGGTAATTATATGTAAAATTAATATGATGTTTTGCATTACTGCAAAATCAATAAGAATGTGTCCAAAGTACACGGATGCCCCACTCGCACTATCATTTTCCATGTTCCATGGACTGTGAAATTGGGTAAAAATCTAATTTGGCATTAAAATTAGAAAGCTTATACTATAGGGAACATGTGTACTAAGTTACAAGTTGATTGGACTTCAATTTCATCAAAAACTATACCTTGACCAAAAACTTTAACCTGAAACTCCCATTTTCATTTTCTATGTTCAGTGGACCGTTAAATTGGGGTCGAAAGTCTTATTTGGCATTACAATTAAAAAGATCATATCATAAGCAACAAGTGTACTACGTTTCAAGTTGATTGGACTTCAGCTTCATTAAAAACTACCTTGACCAAAAACTTTAACCTGAAGCAGGGCGAACGGACGCACGGACGAACGAACGGACAAACGGAGCCACAGACCAGAAAACATAATGCCCCTCTACTTTCGTAGGTGGGGCATAAAAATCAAAACTTTTAATAATGTATATTTATTGAATATATTTACAGTACTACCAAAAACATACAACGAATAGAACATGTATTTGATTATCTCGGACGAGTAGATTTTCTACTATTTGTCTTTGAAACGTTTTTTGAGTTATTTCAAATACATCAATAAACGTATCTTCAGATGAGTGACATTTCTACCCTGTCTTTTGAAATGTTTGTTGAGTCGAGGGTGTTGATTTTCTACTGTGCCGGTTAAAACATTCATTTGAAGCTATTTCAGATGAGTTACTTTTCTTCTATGTCTTTTTGAAACATTTACCAATCCTTCCAAGTTGTTTCCCAAATATTTGTCTAATCTGTTGACTTATGAACAAATACGCAAAAAAGTTGATCGAACATCCAATTTGTGAACTTACTAGCCTAATGTTGGCGAAGATATACCACCAAATTTCTGAATTGGCAAAATCTCCGCTGTATGCATACTTGATAAAGAAAAGAAGGTTTAAAAGTTCTGATGCAATAAAAACAATGCATATGATAACAGCTGTAGTAGCTGATTTGAGGTACTTCGCTTTAGTTGACGACGAATCGCTCCATGGAAGATTTTTCCTTAGACAGGTTAATTTACAGCATATGTATGTGGTACACGCGGTAACAACACACAAAAAAACTATGAATATTGTATGGAATCCCTTTCTGAAATGAATATGGACATTGTCCACAGTGTCTGAAAATGAATAGCAACACGTGTTACTTAATCGGCGCGAGTTCTTAGTCGTGGCAACTATTTCTTGAATCTGGAATAGATGGGATAGGAAAAATATGACCAATGTTGTCCCTATGGAACACTTCAATGTCATGATTATTTTCCCCTTTATCGGAAACATAATAACGATTACTTTTTGAGCGCATAGAGCAACAGTAAGCGCCGCTGAAATCATGTGGAAGGATCTGGCTAGGATATTTAAGATTAAGATCATGTCGCACATCGTATATGGAAGGTTCCAATGTAGTACATTGTACTGGCCGCGCTCCATTTCATCTAAGTATGAATGTATTCCAATTGCATCAGGTATTACCGTCAAGAGATTGGAGAGAGAATCTGATACTGCCAATGCTGACAACAATATAGTAACGGGTGATCGGTTCTTCTCTTTAAGAAAAATACAGCAAACAAAGGTATTGACTAATGTTATTTCAATTGTAAACATAAGCTGAATATAATGCCAAGCAGGTTCCGCCATGAAGATCCATTTCTTCCTGCATTCGAAATTGACATCAAACGAACAACTACCAGGTGTCCATGCATCATTAACGTCGACTGAACTGAAGTAGGTGTTCAGTATCTGAAGACATTTTAGGTTAGGCAGGCGTAACACGTTTGTATCAATGATGTCCAAGGCATTTATTTCGGGATTGTCCTTATCTTTGCCATGTTTGCGAGGTTCAGGTTTAGCAAAATTTCTCTCCTGGTTAAATCTGAGATATCGCTTACAATCAAGTTTATCATATTGTAACGAATTGGTGAAATCTGATAAAGAAAAATTGTTCCCTTTCTGTTCAATGACTGCTAACAGTGACTCCGTACAGTATTTGTCTACATAATACACGTTTAATTCTGTGAAATAAGGAATGGGTTTTGTATCTTCCAACCGAACTGAGACTTCATGAGTATTGTTAGACATGTGGCAGAATTCGCTTTCATTTCGACAACTGTCCTTTTGCAAGATGCTTTCTATATCAGACGATGATATTTCTATAAATCTTCCAGCCTTCAGCATGTTCAGTTTTTCCTGAAGATGAGCCATGCATCCTGCTACGAGTCGGAGAAAGAAAAACGAAAAATGTTCTGATTCAGTGAACCGAAACAAATGAATATCTTCAAATTGTGTTATTCTGTAAAATTTGCCATCTAAATCAAGTCCTGTATTCGCACTGCGGCAATCTAATACATTAGAACCATAAGTTATAAAAATCCTTGTAACTACCAAGAAAACAAAATAACGAATGCCAATCATCCTTGTGAGCGGACACCAATCATCTGCAATTAGAAAGAGTTGTGCTGTTTCCTATCCGCACTATATATATTAATGAGTTCCATTTGACATTTTCCATTAGTCTGACAGTGAATATCAATATTAGGATGTAGTGGTTAGTGTAATGGTTTCAAAATGCTGACATTTTATTTAAATGAGCTTATTGTAGAATATACAGATAACTGAAAGTTTGTCCTTTATTATTTTAAATGTCTATGATTTACCATGTTTATCGTATATGTAATACAATACAATACAATACAATATTTTTATTTTCCAAATTAAAGGGCCCATTAAGAGCATAACATTAATTACAACATGACATAAACATTACAGAGTGATTAAAGAAACATAAAATAATAATTGAAATTCAAATGCATGAAGAAAGGATCAGTGGTCAAGGGGAGATAATTTTGATATATTTTAGAGTATCTAACTAATTTTCTGATTTTCTTAGTTGCAGGCCTTTATCCAGGTATGCACATAAAATAGATAGAAATCTGCTATCTTCATTAATCATGATCCATGAAAAAAGATCATTTATATTTAAACTATCTAAACTGGGGTATTTTTTTTTATATAATCAGTGATATCTCTTCTGAGGTTATTGTAAATAGGGCATTCCAGAAGAAAGTGCATTTCATTTTCAATACAATTTGTATTACAATATAAACATATCCTCTCATGTCGAGGTAATATTTCATATTTACCACATACATTGGTAATTCGTTCATGTCTGCCAGTTTCTATTCTTAAACAGTGATTGCTAAGTCTGTATTTTGTTAATAAATGTTTTTGTGGGTGCTTTAAATCTAAATAATTTTCATAGTCAAATGACTTTTTGAATGAAAAATAAGTGTCCAATTTGCCTTGATTCTGTAAATAAAAATCTCGCATTTTCTCCCAATCATTTTGAAAATTTAATTTGAGCTGTTTTTTCAATAAGTTTTTAAATTTATTTTTTTTCCTAGATTTTTACATATATTTAGGTCAATACCCAATTTTTCACTGTAGAAAATGATATTAGAGAGCCATGAATTATTGGAACTGGTTTGACCTTTACTTTCTATCATTTTTAACTCGGCATAAGCATTTTTCAATAAATCAGATGGAGAATTCTCTAGTCTATGCCAATACATAAACATATGTGTTAGCAAATTTATATAAAGAGGATATCTACCCAATTCAGACAGGACTGCTACATTTGTGCACATCTTTGTAACACCAATAATATACTTACAAAATTTTAAATTTAGCTTCTCAAACTCCCAATCTTTAAATATGTCATAAAGGGACAAATTTTTCCTTTTAGAAGTAATGTTAATAACACCCCAATTTTCACAACCATAAGTTACAATTGGCTGTTTACAGTGATCAAATAAATGCAAAAGAGTTTTAATAGGAGGATTAGATGATTTCAAATCTTTATAAAGTTTAAAACTGGCCTTTTGACCTTTTTGGAATAATTGTTTCCTGGCTTCATTAAAGTTTCCAGTATTTTGGATGACTATGCCAAGATATTTGTATTGTTTAACACATTCAATAGAATTATTTCCTACATTGAAATTTTCATTAAGGAGTCTACCACTCCTATTGAATATTATAATCTTGGTTTTCTTCACATTTATTTCCATACACCAATCTTTGCAGAATGTGCACAAAATATCAGGTCTCTTCTGAAGCCCTTCTTTTGAGTCAGATATTAATACAAGATCATCAGCATAAAGTAGACATGGTATCTTTTCATCATTTAAATTGACATCATCATAATTGTTAGATAATATATCTGGCAAATCATTAATAAACAGTTTAAACAATGTGGGACTCAAAACGTCACCTTGTCGTACACCAACATTATATCTAAAAAAAATCAGTTATTTTGTCTTCTACTTTAACACACACTTTGTCGTTACTATACATAGATTTCAAAATGTTATAAAAAATACCATTATTTGTATGCTGTAATAATTTGTATAATATACCAATATGAATAACCTTGTCAAAGGCCTTGCGAAAATCTACAAAACATACATACAATTTACCTTTGCCTCTTTTAACATATTTTTCTATGAGACATTTTAGTACAAAAATGTGATCCAAAGTGCGAGCTTTCTTAGAAAAACCAATTTGAGTTTTGTTTATGATATTATTATCAGATAAAAATTTATCAAGTCTGTTATACGGAATGGTATTGAAAAGTTTGCCAAGACTATTATTGGTGGCAATACTTCTGTAATTTTCAGGGTTCTGCGGGTTATCAGATTTGAATATAGGAGTAATGTAGCTCTCAGACCAATTACTGGGATAAATGCCAGATAGAAGAATGGCATTAAAAAGTTTTAGTAAGCAATCTTGCATATAACTCTGTGAAACTTTTAACATTTCATTTGTAATAGTGTCTAGACCTGGACTTTTCCCACATTTTAATTGCCTCAGGGCTTTTAGGAGTTCACCAGGGGTGATTTTAAAGTCAATCTCACTGAATCCAAAGTTTTTCTTTTCTAGATAATAAATACACTATCATATAGAATCCACTGAGGATAAAAAAAAGTTTTACGCCAGATGCACATTTCTCCCATACCCGCCAACTGTCACTATTTGCGGGGGATTTCCCCCATGGAGGCTCCCAAATTGCAATTTTTAAAGAGCAATTATGTCCACAATTTTAATCAAACAATCAATTTTACAATGAATTAAGGCTTATAAATGTATGAAGAAGCCAAAAAACAACATTACACTGTATTTGAAGGCCCCCTTGAAGGTTTTTTAGGAGTATGGCAGCCATCTTGCACGCAAAACCCCCATGGGCATTTTGAAAACTTGCCAGGTATGTTCTCCCATAAAGAATGTCAAATACTGGGGATTACTTTCCCAATTATTCAAGTTTTTGTTGGGAGGGGGTGTTGCTAAGTCCGGCTTTACTGAGTTGTTGTCTTTTGTAAACTGTTTGTATGTTGGTCATTTTCTTTTTTAAATATGGCGTTGTCAGTTTATTTTTGTTACATTTTATGTTATTTCCTAACTGACCTGTGACCGAAATATAGAACAGAAATTCCGTAAATTAAAAACAGTATTTTCTATTTGCTGAAATATTGCAATGTCTGCCCGTTGTTGTTTTATAATAGAGGGGAGATAATCCCCGGGAATTTCAACATTGGTGAAATGAAAACATTGGATTTGGACAAGACAAAATGTTCTTTCTTATTTAGTTCTAATCATATAACAATCCATGTTTATGAAAACGAAATTAAAAAGGTGGAATAGATCAGAAATACACAATAAAAACCTGAAAACTACTACGATCATTGTTTCACCTGTGATGTTTACTCTGACTACTACATTTACAATAAAAATTGATTTATTATTTGGCAACATCAAAACTGTTCACAACTGGTTTAATGTCTTACTCTAAAACACAATCTGTTTATTTCAAATCTGGGTCTGTTCGTCAAAATTATGTTGCTCATGCACATAATTTTATTATGAAATGTCTTCCAAAAGATATTTACCTATGGAATCGTGTTCACAGATGTGATCATGGTGATATTAAAAGTATCCTTCATAGAAGTCTATTATTTCATATGAAAAAGTGTCTGTCTCTCAATACCTACAAAATATATACATAGCTTCAGTTCTTTATTCTAAATTGAAGCTTTTTTTTCTTTTTTCTATTTTCTATATTTTTCTATTGATGATCAACTGAAGACCATTTGATTTGTCACTGAGACTTGTATTAAAAGAAAGGTGGAAAGATTCCAAACACCTATCAATTTTGTCACAAGCCATATGCAAGCTGTTCATAATCATGATAATATCATTCAGAAAAATCACTAAAAATTAAAAATCAAAACTGTTCACAAATGGAAACAGTGTTCTCCCCAGGGCTTTTTAGCATCATGGTAATGTGATGCTATATTTCTTGAATGGGATGCTGTCTCACTCTCATTCGAAGTGGTTTTCTTATAGATTATGTAATGGATGTGATTCTTTAATTTTTAGAAACAAGATGGTATTTCAAATTTACTATATATGCTAAAAGGAATGACACTTTTTGTTATAATTTTTAATCCGCCATGTCTGCTTTGATCATGTTGATAAAAGTTCCTAAATATGTATGTTATGTTATAATGAACTTATTTGGGTAATAATTTAAAAATCATGAACTTTCCCCTTTATCAGTCAGAGATATAACTCTATAGGGTTATTACAGAAAATAACTTGTGTGTGTTATGACAGATTTTCTTCCTAAAATTTTCTAAATCTGTAATAACATATGTTTGTTATTTGTAAAATTATTTCATTTATAGTGGGCTCTAGGGAACTCTTGAGACTTTGCGCAGAAACTAAATGCATAGCCTTGATAACTAATTTCTTAAGTAAATTAATACATTTTTGATTAACCATGGTAAATCAATAAGACGAGGCTATTAAGGATGTTCACTGGTCATGTTTTTGGCAAAGTTGGCGCACCGTAAATGGGGTGTAGTCGTAATATAAAAGCAAATAAATATTTCATATGATTTGTTTTAAATATGAATTGGTTGTTATTAATCAATAAAAAAATTATTTAAAGCAAAAGAATTTCCGCGATAAGAAATTGTTTTAACTAAAAATACACGATTTCCGTTTCCAGTTGATTGTAAACAAAGGTGTCGGCTGCAGATGTTTATATTGAAAAATCTTTTTATACACATTTTTAACCTTTAAGATCGCTTTTATACATCTTTATACGTTTTACTTTTTATATACATTTATAATCAGTAATGGCTAAGCGTACGCTGGGTTTTAAATCTGTAAAACAGCAGCGAAAATCGGAGGCAGTATCTGAAGCTCAAAGAAGACGATGGGACAGGGAGACTTCAAAATTATTTGACACAACATTTGTTCAGGACCATCCATACGCTGCAGGGACTAAGCTGTCATCTCCAGATATATCTAACTGTGTTCACGAGGAGATAATTGAAATTGACGGCAGTAACGTAACCGCAGATTTTTCATAATGGAGAGTAGGTCGTAGGGTTGTAGAATTGGGAGTTTTGGCTGATGGTCTAGCAGCTTGCAAGAAATGTGGTCTTCCCCTTTCTTTGCAAAACTGCAGTACCATAACCTCTCACGGTCTAGCTGCGATTTTAAAGATATTCTGTGCCAACACAGCATGTCTCTTCACCAACTTACATTGTAGTCCCCACAGGAAAAAGACATGGAAAAGTATGGGATGTCAACTCCAAATTAGCAGCAGGTAAACATTTAGTTGTAGTAAACATGTACAAGAAAAAGGGGTATATTTAAGGGGTGTTAAACATGCTAAAGGGTTATTTTCTTGCAACGTGATCACTGTTTTTTATTTCACATTCAGTCCTGCAAGACGTGCCTCATTCAATGTGTTCTGCTAATTTAATTTAATGTATATCATGATTTTCAAATGCTTAATTGCGTGCTTGGTATATATTTTCAAATAAATTTCTAACACTAACCAGAGATCGTCAAGTAAAAAAGTGATAGAATTTTGTTTTTTGATAAATAGTTACTTCCTATAAAGGTCAAAGTCTTTATTTTTCTAGCAACATTCATGAATAACAGAAATTATTTTATATTTTATTACCATGCAAGCACCCCTTTACCATCCTCATATATATAACACCTTTTATCCCTAGGTGTGTACAAAAAAAAAACTACCTTGATAGCTTGGTAATCATGGTAATATCATATTTACAAGTCAGGTAATACATGTAAAATTGAGAATGGAAATGGGGAATGTGTCAAAGAGACAACAACCCGACCAAATAAAAAACAACAGCAGAGGGTCACCAACAGGTCTTCAATGTAGCGAGAATTTCCCGCACCCGGAGGCGTCCCTCAGCTGGCCCCTAAACAAATATATACTAGTCCAGTGATAATGAACGCCATACTAATTTCCAAATTGTACACAAGAAACTAAAATTAAAATAATACAAGACTAACAAAGGCCAGAGGCTCCTGACTTGGGACAGGTGCAAAAATGCGGCGGGGTTAAACATGTTTGTGAGATCTCAACCCTCCCCCTATACCTCTAACCAATGTAGAAAAGTAAACGCATAACAATACGCACATTAAAATTCAGTTCAAGAGAAGTCCGAGTCTGATGTCAGAAGATGTAACCAAAGAAAATAAACAAAATGACAATAATACATAAATAACAACAGACTACTAGCAGTTAACTGACATGCCAGCTCCAGACTTCAATTAAACTGACTGAAAGATTATGATTTCATCATATGAACATCAGGCACAATCCTTCCCGTTAGGGGTTTAGTATCATACCATCATAACATATGAGAAGAACATAACCCGTGTCATGCCAACAACTGTTTTTAGAATAAATGTGTTTAGTTCCGATGCAAAGACCCTATAAGTGACTCAATATTAACATGTACATGTATGCTTCAGTGTCATTAAATAAAATGGGGTTTGGGGGTATACATGTATTTGCCATCCATGATATCGATGCAGATAATAAATTTGTTATTCAGAGTACTACTACTACATTGTAGTACAGAAGTGAACTTATATCATTAAACAAAATATCTCTAACACTAGGCATGCTACATTTGTAGGTACAAAAAATATTTTTTTTACATTGTATATTCCATGATATAAATCAAAATAAGTAAACATTGAATTACTGATATATGCATATGCAATACAAATACATGTAGTGTCAACAGAACAACTCAGCACACATCATGCACTTAGTAATATTTTAGAGTGATCACAGTGATTATTGGGATAAAATGTAGGATGCAACCTCATAATTAATTATCATTTTAGATTTAAACATCATTATCCCACTATGTGGTGGAAGTATGTATCCTATTAAAAGCACAATACCTGAACTTTTTTATTGTATTCTGTAGCAACATAATCAAGTTTTGAGTAGATAATTTTGTGTATTGAGCATTAAGATTAAAATCTGGACCAATCAAATATGAAATTACCTCCAAATTAAGTAATAACCATTTATTTTATGTTATTCTTCTAGCTATGATTCATGTAGGACTTGGGGAGCAGCAAGTGAAGGAATTTTAGCAGAGCTCAATATTCCAACAGTCAGCCATTCCATGTTGGATGAAAGACAAAGAGAAACTGGAGGGGTGATTGAGCATGTTGCAGAGGAGTCTATCAAAGAGTGGATGACAAAAGAAATTGCTTTAAATAATGAGTAAGAAATGACAAATTTAATGTTTTAATAAAAGAATGATTTTTTATGAACATAAATCTTATACATATTTGTAATGATTGATCAATTTTTAATTGCTTTATTTTTAACTGCTTTATTTTTCTATCCACTATAAATGTTATGAAAATAAATTGCTTGCAACAATATATCGGTTTACAGTTTATTAAGAATATTTACATGCTGACTATTTGAATTTATTGCTTAACTGCCCTTGGCTTGGTTATGAATGTTTAAAATAAATATATATATGAAATTATTTTCAGATGATTTTTCTTAAATATCATGTATCCCTTCTCTTTATTAATTGTACCAACTTTCATGATTTCTTTACTTTTGTATATATATATGTGTTAAACATGTATTTTCTACTTCAGATGTGATGGAACAGATGACCTAACTGTCTCAGTTGATGCTGTCTGGCAAACAAGAGGAAGTGGTAGAGCATACAACAGTCTGACTGGTAATTAAATATTGACTGAAAAAATTAAAGATCTATATTTAAGTTTTTCCTGGATACAATATAAATGTAGAAATGTAAAAGTATTACTTTTGTATTTATTTGACCTGGCGGGACAGTGTATAGTTGTATAATTACATGTAGTAGTAATCTACTGTAACTTTGATAGTGTTACAACTATTTCTTTCCAACTATGCTAGTTGTAGGTGAATGAAATGTATGATATGATCAGTATATTGATAAAAAAAGTAATGTTTCCAATTATTTCTGCCTGCCAATATTATTGCTTAAAGCATTAGGTGTTACCCATGACCGTCTGTCTTTATATTGGTCTGTCCAATATTTAGTTAACATATGAGTTTTTCGCATTTTAATACAATGTTTATTTCAACTAACCACAGATCAATATAATAAACAAGATTCGTATGATTGCAAACGAGATCCACAATAGACCAAAGGAGACAGAAATTAAAAAATATAGGTCCCTGTATGGCCTTCAACAATGAGCAAAGTCCATACAGCATAGTCAGCTATAAAATGTGAAACAATTCAAATAAGAAAAAAAATATATATGTAACACATCAAAAAACTACAACCACAAAATTACAGACACCTGCATTTGGTCAGACACATAGTACATACAGAATATGGCATTGTTAAACATGTAAGGGATTACCGACCCTCCATCTGTTGTCAGTGATGTAACAGTACAACATGATAACAAACTAAAAAAATCAGTTGAAAAAGGCTTAACTCATCAGATGTATACATAGAAATAAATCAAACAAAACCATAGAGTGGAGGTGGCCAGGTACTTGTATATCCCAACAACAAAAAGACATTAAGTACTGATCTGAAAGAACGCACAGT
This sequence comes from Mytilus galloprovincialis, assembly GCF_965363235.1. NCBI lineage: Eukaryota > Metazoa > Mollusca > Bivalvia > Mytilida > Mytilidae > Mytilus > Mytilus galloprovincialis. Next base: position 88,065,823 of record NC_134847.1, read on the forward strand.
TACTGACAGCTGATTCTAGGCCAACATCAACTAATACAAAAAATCAGGCATCTAAGACAAGCTTGCAGTTCAGTGGTATCACTTTTACCTTCTTAAGTTATGTCCCTTTTCTGTTTCACCAGCTGAAGCATCTGTGTTTATAGAGACATTCATTTTTATTTAACAGGGCATTGCTCAATGATAGGTTCCAAAACCGGGAAGATTTTGGGTTACAAGTGGAGATCAAAGTCCTGTAGAATATGCCAGAAAGCTGAACATGAAGGTAAGATAGTAAGAAAACATACATGCAGAAAGAACTTTACTGGGAGTGCAAAGGCCATGGAACCGGACATGGTGGAAGAAATGGTCACCGACAGTATAGAAAAGGGGCAAAAATCACAGCCATTATTGGAGACGAAGATACCACTACTATAGCAAGACTTAGGGCTAAAGTTGATCCAAGAATAAAGAAACTCTCAGACAGCAACCACATTAAAAACCTTTCAGTTCCAGTTTATATGATTAAAGAAAAAAACATTCCTGTCTCTCTCAAAAAGTTATTAACTACCTGATTAAATGCTTCAACTACCTCATAGCTAAAGGCAAAGGCAAACCAGAAGAAATTAAACAAAATTTAGATGCACTGTCAAAGCATCCTTTCGGAGACCACAGTGATTGCAATGTCAGTTGGTGTAGGTTTATTGAGGAGCCTGGTCTGAAATATAGGTCATTGCCATATGGTAAACCTTTACATGACAAATCTTTTCAAACTTCACTTACAATTTTATTAGAGAAATACAGAAAAAATCAAGAAAATCTTGCTAATCTAGGAAGCACCCAGAGCAATGAGAGCTTTAACAAAAGTGTTGCAGCTAAAGCACCAAAGAATAGGTTTTATGGTGGTTCTGGAAGTTTAGGCTACCGTATAGCTGCTGCCGTAGCACAGAAAAACAAGGGTCACCAATACACGGTAGATGTAAGGAAGTGTGTTGCCTGTCAGTGATATCCCACTTGTACAAATAATTATTTTTTTATTCATGGGTTTAAAACTTTATGTTATTTACTTGTCAGAAATTCTCAGAACAAGTTTTCAAGGGATAGATAACTACATGTAGTGATGCTAGTATTTTATGAATTTTGTTATCTTCTGAGAGTAAAAAAATATTTACATGTACAAATGGGTTATCAGACTGCATGTTCAGTTTTATGATTCACAAGTTTTATGTTTTCAGAAATTTGTTATATTATTACACTGTTACAAATTTTAGAGACCAAATTTTATGGTGTACTTTATACACATATAATCCCTTTTTGAGGGAGAGTTTAATTTTGCATGAAATGATGGATACCGTCTCACCTATTTTAGTTTTTTATTCATTACTAATAATCAAAAATAGGGCTGTTCTAAATTTTAACTTATAAAGGAGGATAAAGGCTGCACTCAAAACAATTTGTTTTGGTAGGCTGTGTTTTCTTAATAACAATTATGTAAGAATTGTATGTGAAATTAAAAAAAAAATGTCATGGTCTTAATAAAGTGCCCCTTATATCCCCAACCTCCCTACCACTCACACACCCATGTGTTTAATCTTGAACAGTCCTATTGAATGACAGCACATGTATATCCATAAATGATAATGCCAAATAATTAAAATAAAGAAACGATCTATTGCTATCTGTCTCTTTTATAATCAAAAGTCTCATTTCATTTTTAGAGACATACAGTATATAAGTGTGCATGTATAGTAAATCAACTATGTTTCTAGTAATTTTGTCATCTTCTGGAATCAAATGTAAAACCTGCATTGTTTTTGAGAATCAAAATAACTTTTATTCTTATTTCTTTAATATCAATTTCATTGCAGGTAACTGTATCAACAGGTCTATCTCCTGGGATATATACCCAGAAGTTAGCTACCCTCAGAGATCTTCAGGCTAGAAAGAGGAGAGCTGTTGCCACTACCAAAGCAGCAAAACTACGCAGAATTACTTTAAAATCAAACCGGTAATTAAGCCTTAATTTTCTTCAGCACACTATTGTGGTTTTTAGCTCACCTGGCCCCGTGAGCCAAGTGAGTTTTTCTAATTACTATGTGTTCATTAACTTTTACAAAATCTTCTTCTTTGAAACTACTCGACCAAACTTAGCAACAATCATTATGGGATATTTTGTTTTAAATAAGTGTGTCGGTTGACCCCACCTACTAACAAACATGACCCCCATGGCTAAAAATAGAACATAGGATAAAAGTGCAAGTTTTGTCTTTTATTTTGAAAAACATTATGAATGAAAAAATCTGACTAAGCAAAAGGGTTTAAAATGTTGCGCTCTACCAATTGTCCATAAACATCAAAATTCATGTTGATATGGACTTGCATTTCAGTTTTAACAAATTTTAAAAGGAATTAATAAAATTGTGACCCGTCTTGCAACTTATTTACTACTAATATAAAAAAGAAGGTGTGGTATGATTGCCAATGAGACCACTATCCACAAGAGACCAAAATGACACAGACATTAACAACCATAGGTCAGCCTACAGCCTTCAACAATGAGCAAAGCCCATACAGCATAGTCAGCTAAAAATAGAACATAGGGGCCAAATGCAGTTTTTGGCTTATATCTCAGAAACTAAAGCTTTCAGAGCAAATGTGAGATAATTGTTCAATTGGTCAAGATCTATCAGCCATGAAATTTCAGACGAATCGAACAAATCATTGTTTGGTTACTGCTGCTCAATTGGTAGTTTTAACCAAATTTTGCAGTTTTTATACGATAGCAAAAATTTTAATTTTTCATCATATATTGCTATCACGTTGGCGTCGTCGTCGTCGTCGTCCGAATACTTTTTGTTTTCGCACTCTAACTTTAGTAAAAGTGAATAGAAATCGATAAAATTTTGACACAAGGTTTATGACCACAAAAGGAAGGTTGGGATTGATTTTGGGAGTTTTGGTCCCAACATTTTAGGAATTAGGGGCCAAAAAGGGCCCAAATAAGCATTTTCTTGGTTTTCGCACTATAACTTTAGTTTAAGTGAATAGAAATCTATGAAATTTTGACACAAGGTTTATGACCACAAAAGGAAGTTTGGGATTGATTTTGGGAGTTTTGGTTCTAACAGTTTAGGAATTAGGGGCCAAAAAAGGGCCCAAATAAGCATTATTCCTGGTTTTCGCACAATAACTTTGGTATAAGTAAATAGAAATCAGTGAAATTTAAACACAAGGTTTATGACCACAAAAGGAAGGTTGGGATTGATTTTGGGAGTTGAGGTCCCAACAGTTTAGGAATTAGGGGCCAAAAAGGGGCCCAAATAAGCATTATTCTTGGTTTTCGCACCATAACTTAAGTATAAGTAAATAGAAATCTATGAAATTTAAACACAAGGTTTATGACCATAAAAGGAAGGTTGGGTTTGATTTTTGGAGTTTTGGTCCCAACAGTTTAGGAATAAGGGGCCCAAAGGGTCCAAAATTGAACTTTGTTTGATTTCATCAAAAATTGAATAATTGGGGTTCTTTGTTATGCCAAATCTAACTGTGTATGTAGATTCTTAATTTTTGGTCCCGTTTTCAAATTGGTCTACATTAGGGTCCAAAGGGTCCAAAATTAAACTTAGTTTGATTTTAACAAAAATTGAATCCTTGGGGTTCTTTAATATGTTGAATCTAAAAATGTACTTAGATTTTTGATTATTGGCCCAGTTTTCAAGTTGGTCCAAATCAGGGTCCAAAATTAAACTTTGTTTGATTTCATCAAAAATTGAATAATTGGGGTTCTTTGATATACCAAATCTAACTGTGTATGTAGATTCTTAATTTTTGGTTCCGTTTTCAAATTGGTCTACATTAAAGTCCAAAGGGTCCAAAATTAAACTAAATTTGATTTAACAAAAATTGAATTCTTGGGCTTTTTTGATATGCTGAATCTAAACATGTACTTAGATTTTTGTTTATGGGCCCAGTTTTCAAGTTGGTTCAAATCAGGATCCAAAATTATTATATTAAGTATTGTGCAATAGCAAGAAATTTTCAATTGCACAGTATTCAGCAATAGCAAGAAATCTTCAATTGCACAGTATTGTGCAATAGCAAGAAATTTTCAATTGCTCAGTATTGCACAATAGCAAGAAATCTTCAATTGCACAGTATTGTGCAATAGCAAATATTTTCAATTGCACAGTATTGCGCAATAGCCAGAAATATCTAATTGCACAATATTGTGTAATAGCAAGAAATTTTCAATTGATTGGAGTTATCTTTCTTTGTCCAGAATAGTAGTTGAGTCAACTTAAATCATTGTTTTATACAATATACAATGTATATTCACTTTTACTACCAACTGATAAATTAAAACAATCTTTACCATTCAGTGATAACAAGCACCTTTTGTTACATTTTAATATTTTATGATGTATTTAAATGAGTAGTTATTGTTGCAAACTCCATTAGAAATTTGAATTGAGATCAGTTTAAAAAGGGAAAGGGGGATGTGAAAAAAAAATGGGGGAGGGGGGGTAAATTTTTCTCATTTCAGATTTCATAAATAAAAAGAAGATTTCTTCAAACATTTTTTTAAGAGGATTAATATTCAACAGCATAGTGAATTGCTCAAAGGCAAAAAAAAATTTTAAGTTCATTAGACCACATTCATTCTGTGTCAGAAACCTATGCTGTGTCAACTATTTAATCACAATCCAAATTTAGAGCTGTATCCAGCTTGAATGTTGTGTCCATACTTGCCCCAACCGTTCAGGGTTCAACCTCTGCGGTCGTATAAAGCTGCGCCCTTCGGAGCATCTGGTTTGTTATTATTTTGATTATTATAAATAGGTATAATTTGTAAACAGCAATAATGTTCAGCCAAGTAAGATCTACACAAATTTACTATACATGTATATATGACCAAATTGTTAATTGACCCCTTAAGGAGTTATTGCCCTTTAAAGACGATTTTCGCAATTAGTCCATCAAGTTTGCTTACATTTAAAAATCTTCTCTGAAAAATAGGTGAGCGATTCAGGCTCTTGAGAGCCTCTTGTTTTCAAAACACCCATCTTATCTGAGTGAAAAAAGGAGAACACTGACTTCAATACAATGTAATCCAACATCTAACAACAAGCTCAAGTAGCCCATATGACACAAGCATTCAGTACATATATACCGGAAGAGCATCAAGCAAAGTAAATTCATATTTTGAAATTAACCATTTGTTTTTCTTTGAATTTCAGGAATCAGAAAACATCTGCGTGTGAGATAAGAGAAGGTACAACTTATAAATCAAATGCAGCCCTTTGTGATTTGAAGGAAGAAGATATAAAGGAAATACCACCTCCATCATCAAAACCTGAAAATAATGCCATGTGCTTGAAAGATGCAACAGAATATACTCAAATATATTTTGATATTGAAGCTACAGGTCTCAGTAAGTTTTAAGCCATCACATTGTATCGATCATTTGTTGCGATTTTGCCTTTTTGCATCATTAACGTTTTGATATACTATCTGGAAAACTACAAAAATTAGAAGTTAGGATTAAAAAACAAAGAAATTATATTTCACTCTTGATAAAATACAGATGTATTTTTTATTATACAAGACAGTTGACGGTAACAAACATTTGCTCTTTATTTAATTTGAAAGTAATAAAAATTCATTCTAGATTCTTTTTTATTATTTTGAAATTGTTAATATTCAGCTCACTAATTACGAAACATATTAAACGATTTTATGTTCGTTTGACATGTACTTCCTGTTAACACCAGAGTTTTATATATACAGTGGCAGGTCATTTTCTATTAAAGGTTGGGAACAGGATTATCAGATATAAGCATTAAACTCACTGACCCACTTATTTGTTTTTCACTTATTTAATGACAAGAAATCAATCATCTAAATTTATTCTTTGATTTTTTTACAGGTCGAACATCACATATTACTCAGCTATCAGCGATTAGAGGAGAAGAAATGTTTTCTACATATGTGTTGCCATCTTGTGAAATTACCTCAAAAGCAGCAGAAATAACAGGATTAACTTTTCAAAACAATTCTTTATTTTTATGCCCCACCTACGATAGTAGAGGGGCATTATGTTTTCTGGTCTGTGCCTCCGTTCGTCCGTCCATCTGTGCGTCTGTTCGCTTCAGGTTAAAGTTTTTGGTCAAGGTAGTTTTTGAAGAAGTTGAAGTCTAATCAACTTGAAACTTAGTACACATGTTCCCTATGATATGATCTTTCTAATTTTAATTCCAAATTAAAGTTTTGACCCCAATTTTACGGTCCACTGAACATAGAAAATGATAGTGCGAGTGGGGCATCCGTGTACTTGGGACACATTCTTGTTTCATAATGAAATTGTGCCAGCATTAAACATAAAAGCAGGTCTTATTAAGTTTATCCAATTTTTAGAAAAATCTGAAAAAAATGTTCTATTTGGACACAATATTTTCAATTATGACTGTCCTGTGTTGTATAATGCTTTAGATAATTGTAATTTACTTTCTAGATTTGAAAGCAATATTTTAGGTTTTGTTGATACTTTGAAATTGTTTAAAAATGTATATCCAGGTCTGCATTCATACTCTCAATCTAAATTATGTTTAACACTTCTTGATTTTACTTATGGTGCTCACAATGCTGAGGAGGATGTAACTGCATTGCAAAAGCTTGTCAAAGAAAAAATTCATAATACATGTCAAATGAAAACTGCTTTTTATTCAAAAAATTGTATTTTGTATCAATATTCTTGTTTGAAAAAACTACATCAAAATCTTCCATCATTGAAATTACTTATTAATACTAAAGTCATAACCTTAAGAACAGCCACTGTCATAGCTAAGAGTGGGCTTAATTTTTATCTGACATTTAAAGTTAGCTTTTACAAGAAATGGTATATCTGGAATTAAATATAGTTTTACAGAAAAGTGTGGATCATCTGTTAGAGTTACAAAATCATCTAAAATTATTTCAAGTGTATCTGATTTTTTTGAAAAAATGTAGAGAAGCTTTTTTGTTAACATTTTGTAAGGGAATTCAATATTTGCTATACCACTCTTCTCATTCAAATCAATTTATGAAAATACCATATATCAATCAGAATGAAATTTTAGAAAATGATTTTACTTTGAAATCAAGTATTATTTGTGGAACATTATATGGACAAATTTTCTATATAAAGTAAATGATTATGTGTACTTTTGAAGCCGAAACTTTTTATCGCCTTAAAGTAGTTATGCAAATGAATGATCTGAAAACTATACCAATACAGAACGACCAGTTTTTGCAATTTTAGCAAAACTGTTAGTTTAAAATTTTTATTTGTTATGGCTTGAATATTTACTTGGAATATCTGTCATTTTCTTCATACCCAGTTAACCCTCATTATGGTGTTGTGATCCGTGCATTGTTATTGAATCTTGTGCAATTATATTGGGTCAATTTATTATTAATTTACCTTGAAAGTGTTTATGCTTTTCATACAAGTATATTGACTTAATCAGACCATGCTGTTTGGTGTCAGCTAAGGCTCCTAGTTGAAGACTGTACTTTTACCCCTAATAGTTTACTTATATAAATTATGACTTGGATGGAGACAAGATTAAGTTATTGTTATAAGTTCTGTTTATTATTAACTTTACATGGTAGGTCAATGCTATTTGATCTATGCAATCAATTGGAGGTGAACATGTCAGTCTGACATCTGTAACTGACCATGTCTTAAATTTTAAGGAGTGACAAAGTTAAGTTTTTGTGATAAAGTCTGTTTCCTCAGTAACCATATATGGTAGGCCAATGATACTTAGTCAACTGATTCATCCAGATGTGTACTTGTCAGTCTTGTGTACACATGTCACCCAACCATGACCTCATTTGCATGGTCCAAACGTTAAAATTACGTGATTAGGCCTGTTTTTCAATATTCTTCATAATAGGTTAATGATATTTGGTCTACATTCATTTGAAGGATTATTGTGTGTCGGACGCCTGTCAGCTGACCATGACTTCTATTTCACAATTCATTGATCATGTGAAATTTTCAGGAATTTCCAATCTTCAGATACTATAAGCAATATTTTTTTTCTTATTAGGTGTATGGAATTCATTGTATGCACTCTTGTGACACTGTTTTATGCATGTTCTTCCAGATAGTTAGAAAATTTGGTTGCCTTTGCTGATAAAAATTATAACAAGTTGATGTAACAAACTTTGAAATGGATACATGCAGTGGAGAATACATGAATAATTATAGATTTTCCTTCACTTTTTGTGTTATTTTAGTTCTAGCTTAAAAAAAAATAGCACATGATGATCTTTTTTTCTTTTTCAAATTTTAGGGAAAATGCATTTGAAAGATTTTGTGACATTTTTTTAAAATTGAAATAAAATCAAAAGGTATATTTTAAGAAAATAGAGAAAAATCAAACATTTCTGTACTTTTTGTTTTGTTTTTGGCATCCATTTGTAAATAAAGCGCATGGTGGTATATTTTTTTTTCTTGGAAATGTATGAATAAGATTTTCTGAAAAGTTTGTGAAGTTGTATTTATAAAATAAATGTTTATTCTAAGAAAATAGAGAAAAATCAGGCATTTTCCCGTACATTTGGTTGTTTTCAGCTTTGTAGCTAAAAATAAAGCGCATGATGATACATTTTTTTTCTTGGAAATTAAGGACAAATGTATGAGGAAGATATTCTGAAAATATTGCGGGGATGTATTTATTACAAAGATGTTTATTTTAAGAAAATAACAAGAAATCATGAGTTTTCCCGTACTTTTCCAAATTTTAACTAAACTGCTAAAATAACACAATTTGTTGATTGGTTTTAAAGAAAAAAATATTGAAAAATGTAACACTGATATGTATTCTACTTGTTTTGCCACCAATAAAAATATTTGTACACTGTAAATGTATTGTGCATCCTTTTTTATAAGAAACCTGTTTCTCTAGCTTTTCACAACCATGCCATATATGGGTATATTTAAAATGAGTATACCGAAAAAAAGAGTGCATGAACCCATATTTTTTTTTACATTTTCCCTACACGAGTCATCATATTTAATGTTTTTATTCCGTCTAGATGTTTTAAATGGACTAACATGTATTTTACTTAAGAATGAAGCCGGTTGATGATTTGATTCTAATGAAATGTGCTTCAGGCCATCATAAGGGCTTGTGGTTAAATGTATTTTTAACTGAAGATGGAAGATGATTTTATCCTTATGAACTGTTTTGTACTTACACGCCATCATAATGACTTCTAAATGTAGTGATGTTTAAATGAAGCCAGTAGATGATTTTATCCCAATGAACCTTTTTTTCACTTTCTGGCTTGTGGTTTTATTTAATTAAAGCCAGTAGATTATTGTGATCCTTATGAATTGTTTTTGTACTTTCAGGCCATCATAAGGGCTAGTGGTTACATTAAAGATTTCAGTGTAACAAGTGTTGTCTTAGATGACTGGACATTGTATTGTTTGACCTCAGACGGTCATTTGTTCAGGGTCAGCAGACAACAAATTTTTAGTCAGCAGCAAAAGTAAGTTATTTCCCTTTACTGAATCCATTTCTATATCAGATTTTCAACCTTACAAACAGGGTGATATATATATATATATATATATATATATACCTTCAAGAAATTTGTTTTGGCATAGATTTTTACGAACATTGCATTATTTTTCTTTACTCATGTTTTAATAGAATAAATTATTTAATAGTTTATATTATAGAATCGGGCAAAAGGTCACTGATAATAATATACTGACAGTAATAATGTTTGATTCTATTAGGTTGTTTTGTTTTAATTTGTTTATATTCTCACAGAAAAAGAATAGCCTTTTTTATATTAAGACTTGAATAATTAATTTGTGACCACTGCCAATGAAACCTGCAGTTAGTTTGTCCTATAAGTCATTATAAGTAGAGCTGAGTTTTCACAACAAGAAAAGAATTGTAAAAACTGCCGCTTTATTTAGATTTCAGAAATCTATTCCTCTGAAATTAGTTGATCAATTTCATACAAACTTGAATAGATCTAGAGTATCTAGTTTCCTGATGTTTTTTCTGTCAACATGGTCAATCAACCTATCAAACACAGACAAAAAGACACAACATTGTTTAATATTTAAAGTTCATATGGATGGAGAAAATATAAAAGAGCCAAAATGTTAAAATCTACATTATTTTTGTTAGTAGACTAATGTACTTACTTTCTTTTTCAATCAAGATAATCAGATGTTTCCTTACCCTTTAATGATGAAAATAAATGGTCACAACCGTTATAAATTTCATGCGTCCAAAGTGCTGTTCTGGATTTACCTTCATCATTTATTATAACCAGAATTTAGGAGGGTTACATATTACATACACCATGTCAATATGTCTGTATTGTCATCTATTGAACTTCCTCTTTTTATCAGCAGCTAATGACAGTGATGAGTTCAATTTATTTAGCACTTTTCAGATAGGTCAGACATGTACATGTTCACAAATCCTTTTATTTTTTTTCATATTGAATAAACTTCAAAGTTTTCTGTCACTTCTCTCTCCACTATTCAGTCAGAGCTAAGAAATATATAAGTCTAAATCTGCTTATGACTCATAGAGGTCTAAATTTGTAGCTTTCAAGATTTGTCTCCCTTTAATTTAAGACAAATTTTGACTTCAATTTGTCAATAAATGTTAACAAGAAATATTTGACAGTGACCTGAATTAAAATGTTGCAAATATTGACTCCTAAAAGTCGATAAGTTACCAAAAATGGTCAACATCAAATCCCATGCACATGAAAAAAATCTAGCATCAACATGAAATTATTACAACATTGAAAGACAATGCTTTGACTTTAATAGAACTAAAGAAAAATATGCATGAAAGCCTGTTTACTTCCTTTACAATGCAACCATCTATACCCACACAAAATGAGAAAAATAAAAGAGAATTTAATATAGATAGCTCAGGTCCTTGTGAACTCTCAGACAGGTTTATGATGTTATAGGTGGTGCACTTTGGCCACCAATCCAATAAAATCTTTTCATAAACATATTACTAAATAGACCTTAACAAATCTGTCATTTTCTATCTAAATAAGTCTGAAAATGAAGACACATTTTTATAATAAATACCTTTTTTGACTTCTGTAAGTCATAAACAAAAAAGACTTGTGTAGGTCAAAGCTCTGACTGATATTATATCTTCATATTCTGTCAGTAGCTTGGTAGTGATGAGTTGTAGAGCATAAATAGTTGCTGTCATACATTTATTTGAGTTACATTGTACATTAGTAGTCTTTTAGAAGAAGGTGACATTTACTATGCTTTTACATGTAACTTCATTTGATATTATTTTCAGAAGTCTTTCAGAAGAAGATGACATTTTCCAAGATTTACTTACAGCCAATGACCTTGAACTTTCTGTAGCAACAGAACAGGTGTATGTTTTGAAATCAGCTGATTTAGTCCACAACTTTGGTCAAGGTTATATCACATCCATTTGTCTCTATGGTTACAATTTGTTGACAGTTTGTCATCATGAAGACTATAATGAACTGGATCTACATTCAATTCATTCACATTCTGGTCAATATACATTAACCTTAAGGAGAAAATTTGTGTTAAACTTTCCAAACACCAACAGCAATGTGCCACAGTCTTCTAAGGTATTTTATATGGTTGCTGAATCAGAAAATCTACATGTTAAGTCCAGTGACTGTTTAAGGATTTCTAGGAACCTGTTCAAATCATTGCTAGGTAGTGAACTTGCATTAATGAATTCAGCAGTTATTCTGTTTTGTCCTCCATTTGGGTCTGTTTTTTATGCACCTATCAAATCAATAGATGATGAAATGACGGAAACAGTGTTCCATAAATTGACTTTATTTTGCCACACAAGTAAACAAGTTCTTGGAATTGACAAGATATGGTTTCCCACAAGATGGGAAGAAGAGAATAGAAATGAAGAAAATACAGAAAAAGAAATTAAAAATCAGGATGGTTTGTTTTTGGTAACAAATGATGGAAAATGTATTCTGATCTCCTCGTGGAGTAACAATGGAGCACAGTTTATACCTATTACTATACCAGGGCCTGTAGAATGTTTTAGTATCTTTACAAACACACTGTACCATTCTAACTGCAGAGATCTGATTGAAAGTGAAATTTGTGCTGAATGTGATAATAAAACTGGCACAGTAACTGCACATATTGTGAATCAACAAAGTTTAGGGATTTGTAATGTACAACATGTGGTTACAGTGCAAGATCAGTCTTTAGTGGAAGGTAAAAATAATAACATTATACCTGGTATTTATCGTTTTTGTCAATATGTTTTTAGTCAAGGATCGAATTTTATTACAGAAACACATCAGTAGACAAACATATTTGTTGCTGCATCTTTCACAGGAATTAGCCTGAAGGGTCCTTCTAACTTGTCAGTTGTGAAATGTTGAACAGCAAACAAATGTCTCTAAAGTCAAATAAATTTATGCAGTAATGCAAAACTTCTATACCAGTCATAGTCTTACAAATTTTTGAAATAATTTTACATAGATTATCCAAATGATGAATGATCTCGTTACAAAACCAAACTTACCAAATGACAAGAAACATTCAGATATACAAAAGATAAATACTGAACACACGAACATGTGATGGGATGTTCATGTTTGAAAGGCTACATGTTGAAGACTGTACTTTGACCTATAATGTTTTACTTTTACAAATTGTGACTCAGATGGAGAGTTGTCTCATTGGAACTCATACCACATCTGCCTATATAATGTATATATATATATATTTAATTTTTGTTTTCAATGTACTACATGTATGTATATAATCTGATTAGTATAATTTTACGTTTTAGGTACTCCTTGTCTTTTGTTCTACCAAACAAAATCTGGTCAATGTTGTGTTGTTAGTCCAGCAAAGATTGAGAAAAATACACAACATTCAGGGGAAGATAACCCAGGACAGCAGATCAAAGATGTTTTAGTTAACCTGGAAAAATGTCATATAGAAAAAGAAAAATTGACTGCGTTAGAAAAATCTCATCACACTTTTATCAGCCAACTTAGTGTTGCTAACTTTTTAATATGTATTGAAGGGAGTGATCAACTTTTTAAACACAAATTTACTCTGCGATATTTACCACAGTCTTTAGAGTTTGAATTGAACTATGAATTAACTAATTGTAGTAATGTTTACTTTTCATCAGATTGGAACCTTCTTATGTCAGTGAAGCATATAGAATCAAGTTTAACAAAGTCAGTCTTGTTTAATCTGCATAAAGGATTAAAACTAAATGAGTGCATTGCAATCTCAACTGTTTTACCTGATCAGAATGTTCATCTCCCTTATGAGGTGCAAATTCAGTTTCAGTTGGAAATTCCAAGGGACATGATTAACAATACTGATTGCTCTGTAATTTTACCAGTGATTTTAACTTCAAAAATTTTAGACATCATTTATTTTATTGGGGATGAAAAACACCAAAAAAAGTTTATGAATGAACCAGTATTTGATCATAAAAAGGTAGTGAGAGACTTGGCTTTAAGTCGACCAATAGCAAAGTGTCTTCTGAATGCTGAAAATAGTGGTGAAATTATTCATGATCCAGTTACATTACTCGTACATAAACCACTAGATATATTGAACCTCAGAGATATCAGAAGATTAGGAAAAGGTAACTTGTTTTTATTTATAGGAAAATGTTTTAAGATTTCTTAAGTACAAGGAAAAAGACAGGCAACTCCTCATCCAAAAGAATAAAGACTTTAAATACAAATTTTGATAACCAAAAACTAGACTAAACAACAACAAAAAATCCACCAAAATAAAAAAAAGGGGAATGCAGGTACTTTTACATGAGGTAGCAGTTTCTGCATCACCTGACAAACCCTTGATAGTGTTTGTATTAAGTAGAATTTGATGACAAGTAGTACATGGTTACATGTCACAAACAAGTAAATAGGTGTGGAGTTATGGTACATGATTTTTGAAATGATGCTATTAAGAAATGTAAAGTTATCACTATTATTTTAGTTTTAAAAATTTTGTGATAATGAATTCTTACAATATAAATAACCAGAAGTTTGGCAATGTTTGGAGTCTTGACAAGCTCTGAATTAAGGAGGCTCGCGGGTATAAGATTTTCAGAAAAAAAAATAAACATTAATTTTTCATTACAAATTTTATTTATTACCTTAAGTAGTTGTTACTTTATCATATGGTACAAAAATCATTCCAAAAAATCAATGTTTTGGCCCCAGGTGACTTTTAAAATGTAGATATCATTGAAAAAGCTCCAAATTATCTCCCTTTGGTTCAAAAATGCCATTTTTAACCGGATTTTTGTGACAAAAATGTCGGTTATTGATTTGGGGATGTAGGGCGGGCGGTCGGGCGGCAATCAAATGTTGTCCGTGCATTTACTCATGAACCGTTCATCCAAAGCTTTTAAAATTTTACTATGTTGTTACTGACAACAAAATGAAGGTCAAGTTCAAGAATGATGATTTTGACTTTAACGGTTTCGGAGTTATGGTTCTTGGAAGATTGAAAAATGGTGTTTCCAGTCGTGTCCATGCATTTACGCATGAACTGTTCAACCAAAGCTTCCCAAATTTTAATATGTTGTTACTGATGACAAAATGGAGGTCAAGTTCAAGAATGACGATTTTGACTTTTACCGTTCAGGAGTTATGGTTCTTGAAAGATTGAAAAATGGCGTTTCCAGTCGTGTCCATGCATTTACTCATGAACTGTTCAACCAAAGCTTTTCAAATTTTAAAATGTTGTTACTGATGGCAAAATGGAGGTCAAGTTCAATAATGTCAATTTTGACTTTTGCCGTTCAGGAGTTATGGTTCTTGAAAGAAAAAAAAAATGGCTTTTCCATTCATGTTGTTGCATTTACTCATAAACCATTTAACCTAAGCTCTTTCAAATTTTAATATGATGATACTAATGACAAAATGGAGGTCACATTTGATATTGACGATTTTTACTTTCACCGTTCATCAGTTATGGTTCTTGTGATATTGCCAGGACACAAATAAATGTTAATAAATCCGGTTTGCTGTTGTTGTGACAGCCTCTTGTTTGGCATTAAAATTGAAATATCTGTTTTAACTCATCGGTGACCTATATTTTTTTATTGTTGTTTTCGAATAAGCTGTACATAAATTAAATAATTTTAAAATTTAAGCGATTCCTGTAAATTAGTTCTTTTTTTATTCCGATATTACCGATATTTCCCCTATTAGTTCAACAAAAAAAAGGACATTAACACAAATGTATGCTTCTTTCTAAGAAGTTGAACATAAAGAAGAATTTCATTTATAGGTTGTCCATGGATTTTTTGTCAACATCATGATTGTCAGATGTAATTTCTGAATTCTGGTCCAACTACTTATTATGCTACATTTTTTTATTACAATTTATTTTATCTGGCAAATATCAAGTATATGAATTCATATGTATTTTATGCATAACAATACATTCAAAATGAACTGTTAAACAACCTAAGGTGTAAGAAAATTGAAACCAGAAGTGAATGCCCCGTATTAGCCAATGGGCCAATACAGCTTTTTCCATATTGGCCCTGTTGAAAAATATTAACTCCTTATTTTTATTTGATAGGACAATGTCATTAGTATTGCACATGCTGATTTATCCCTATTAAGGCTGATTTGCTCATATCAATATAATATTATAATATAAGTTGTAGATGAAGCTGCCAAATTGAGTATTTTCTCCAGGACAGTAACCAGATTTCTGATATCAATATAACATTATAATATCTGTTGTAGATGATCCTGCCAAATTGAGATATCTCCTCCAGGACAGTAACCAGATTTCTGATATCAATATAACATTATAATATTTGTTGTAGATGAACCTGCCATATTGAGATATCTTCTCCAGGACTCTAACCAGATTTCTGATATCAATATAACATTATAATATCTGTTGTAGATGATCCTGCCAAATTGAGATATCTCCTCCAGGACAGTAACCAGATTTCTGATATCAATATAACATTATAATATCTGTTGTAGATGATCCTGCCAAATTGAGATATCTTCTCCAGGACAGTAACCAGATTTCTGATATCAATATAACATTATAATATTTGTTGTAGATGAACCTGCCATATTGAGATATCTTCTGAAGGACTCTAACCAGATTTCTGATATCAGTGATAAAGCGTTAACATTATCAGTATGTGGTGGGAGTAAAGTCCATGTTGATGTCAGTATAGAGGACCAAATAGTTATCTCCCTTCAATCCACAGACCTGCCACTGTGTACAGCCATCAGACTGGCCATATTAGACAGGTTACAGGTAATTATAGAGTTTTCACCCTTCAGTACACAGACCTACCAGTGTACAGCCATCAGACTGGCCATATTTGACAGGTTACAGATAATTGTAGAGTTTTTTCCCTTCAATCCACATACCTACCAGTGTACAGCCATCAGACTGGCCATATTAGACAGGTTTCAGGTAATCATAGACCAGTAGAAGAAGTTTGGTCCTAGATTTGTAACTAGCTATTGAAAATTATGTAAGAAGCTCCACTTACCGGTAAGCATATCTAAACATAGTTGAAAGTGTGAGGCCATTGTGATCTCCTTTCTTTTAAAGAAGGTTGCATAAATCTCCCTCACTCCTAGTTTTGTCTATAAACTTATAATTCTTATAATGAACGCAAGGAGACATGGGGTATTTGTTAGCATAACAGCACCCCAACAACAGAACATACTATTGGATGATTTAAGGATAACATACATTCATCAACAATGAATAGTGGTTAATGTCAAGCTCTGTTAATTTATAACTGTTAAAAAAGAGGGGCCAAAGATACTAAAGAGGGACAGTTTATAATCTTTAAACCTTGTGAAAAAAATTAATAGAAACCAAAGTGCTATTAACACTCACTTCTCCAAATGCATGTACACAATAGATATTAAGATATGACATACACCAACAACCAATGAGGCTCTGACAGACACATGATAAAATGGCAGGTTTAAAATACTTTTTATGATCTGAGCTCCCTGCCTTTTTAATCTTAATCAGAAAGTAAACAAAACACACACGAAAAACATATACCGTGATACAAATCAGTACTGGAAAGGCACAACTTTCAAATAACGATATATTAGTAGGTTTCTGCAATCGTTACCAAATAAGTGCATTTGTTAGAATATTCATACAAAATAAGTATTTAAAATGCTATGTTGTTTTACATCAAAATGTTTTCTTCTTATTTTAGGGTCTTGACAAGAATAAAGAAAACAGTTTCACCATGACTTCAATTCAAACAAAGTTAAAACTTCATCAGGTAAGACTGCTAAATTACTACAGGTGTCATGTGTGTATTGTTAATGTCTATTAATTACAAGTACAGCAATTTTGTCGGTCTAACCGGTTAAGATTGCCAATTTAGAGTAAATGTCTTGTGGTTACATCAATAACAAATGCCCAAACTTCAGCAAGTGTCTTGTGGTTACATCAATAACAAATGCCCAAACTTCAGCAAGTGTCTTGTGGTTACATCAATAACAAATGCCCAAACTTCAGCAAGTGTCTTGTGGTTACATCCTAAAAAATTTCTAAATTTCTGCAAGTGTCTTGTGGTTACATCCTAAAAAATTTCTAAATTTCTGCAAGTGTCTTGTGCTTACATCCTAAAAAATTGCTAAATTTCTGCAAGTGTCTTGTGCTTACATCCTAAAAAATTGCTAAATTTCTGCAAGTGTCTTGTGCTTACATCCTAAAAAATTGCTAAATTTCTGCAAGTGTCTTGTGCTAACATCCTAAAAAATTTCTAAATTTCTGCAAGTGTCTTGTGCTTACATTCTAAAAAATTTCTAAATTTCTGCAAGTGTCTTGTGCTTACATCCTAAAAAATTTCTAAATTTCTGCAATTGTCTTGTGCTTACATCCTAAAAAATTTCTAAATTTCTGCAAGTGTCTTGTGCTTACATCCTGAAAAATTTCTAAATTTCTGCAAGTGTCTTGTGGTTACATCCTAAAAAAATTCTAAATTTCTGCAAGTGTCTTGTGCTTACATCCTAAAAAATTTCTAAATTTCTGCAAGTGTCTTGTGCTTACATCCTAAAAAATTGCTAAATTTCTGCAAGTGTCTTGTGCTTACATCCTAAAAAATTTCTAAATTTCTGCAAGTGTCTTGTGGTTACATCAATAAAAACCAGGTGCTCTGCAGGGCGCAGCTTTATACGACCGCAGAGGTCGAACCCTGAACAGTTGGGGCAAGTATGGACAAAACATTCAAGCGTGATACAGCTCTGAATTTGGATTGTGATCAAATTTTTGACATTACATGTTTTTTTTTTACACAAAACAAATGTCAAGATTTTACAAATCAATAAAAGATATCTTCTTCCAACTTTTTAAATCTAAAATTAAATAGTTGACACAGCATAGGTTTCTGACACAGAATGAATGTGGTCTAATGAACTTAAAAGTTTTTTTTGCCTTTGAGCAATTCACTATGCTGTTGAATATTAATCCTCTCAAAAAAATGTTTGAAGAAATTTTCTTTTTATTTATGAAATCTGAAATGAGAAAAATTTAAACCCCCCCCCCCCCCCCCCCCCCCCTTTTTTTTCACATCCCCGTTTCCCTTTTTCCAAAACTGATATCAATTCAAATTTCTAATGGAGTTTGCAACAATAACTACTTTTTTAAATACATCATAAAATATTAAAATGTAAAATAAAGTGCTTGTTATCACTGAATGGTAAAGATTGGTTGGTAGTAAAAGTGAATATACATTGTTTATTGTATAAAACAATAAAAAAAACTTCATCAGCAACATTTTATATTGGCAAATTTCCAATGAAGTTATTTACATAAAGTTATTGGCAAATAAAAATAGAAAATGACATCATAGTCATGTCTGGCAAATTTCCAACATATATTATCAACTACTATTCTATACAAAGAAAGATAACTCCAATTGAAAATTAATTGCTATTGCACAATATTGTACAATTAGATATTTCTTGCTATTGTGCAATACTGTGCAATTGAAAATTTCTTGCTATTGCACAATACTTGATATGGAATCCTGATTTGGACCAACTTGAAAACTGGGCCCATAATCAAAAATCAAAGTACATATTTAGATAAAGCATATCAAATAAGCCCAAGAATTTAATTTTTGTTAAAATCAAACTTAGTTTAATTTTGGACCCTTTGGACCTTAATGTAGACCAATTTGAAAACTGGACCAAAAATTAAAAATCTACATACACAGTTAGATTTGGCATATCAAAGAACCCATTTATTCAATTTTTGATGAAATCAAACAAAGTTTAATTTTGAACCCCCATTTGGACCAACTTGAAAACTAGGCCAATAATTAAAAATCTAAGTACATTTTTAAATTCAGCATATCAAAGAACCCCAAGGATTCAATTTTTGTTAAAATCAAACTAAGTTTAATTTTTGACCCTTTGGACCTTAATGTAGACCAATTTGAAAACGGGACCAAAAATTAAGAATCTACATACATAGTTAGATTCGGCATATCAAAGAACCCCAATTATTCAATTTTTGATGAAATCACACAAAGTTCAATTTTGGACCCTTTGGGCCCCTTATTCCTAAACTGTTAGGACCAAAACTCCCAAAATCAAACCCAACCTTCCTTTTATGGTCATAAACCTTGTGTTTAAATTTCATAGATTTCTATTTACTTTTACTAAAGTTATGGTGCAAAAACCAAAAATAATGCTTATTTGGGCCCCTTTTTGGCCCCTAATTCATAAACTGTTGTGACCTCAACTCCAAAAATCAATCCCAACCTTCCTTTTGTGGTCATAAACCTTGTGTTAAAATTTCATTGATTTCTATTTACTTATACTAAAGTTATTGTGCGAAAACCAAGAATAATGCTTATTTGGGCCCTTAATTCCTAAACTGTTGGAACCAAAACTCCCAAAATCAATCCCAACCTTCCTTTTGTGATCATAAACCTTGTGTCAAAATTTCATAGATTTCTATTCACTTAAACTAAAGTTATAGTGCGAAAACTAAGAAAATGCTTATTTGGGCCCTTTTTGGCCACTAATTCCTAAAATGTTGGGAACAAAACTCCCAAAATCAATCCCAACCTTCCTTTTGTGGTCATAAACATTGTGTTAAAATTTCATTGATTTCTATTCACTTTTACTAAAGTTAGAGTGCGAAAACTAAAAGTATTCGGACGATGACGACGACGCAGGACGACGACGCCAACGTGATAGCAATATACGACCAAAAAATTAAAATTTTTGCGGTCGTATAATTACCCAAACTAAAGCAAGTGTCTTGTGGTTACATCAATAACAAATGCCCAAACTTCAGCAAGTGTCTTGTGGTTTCATCCATAACAATTGACAAACTTCAGCAAGTGTCTTGTGGTTACATCCATAACAATTGCCAAACTTCAGCAAGTGTCTTGTGCTTACATCCTAAAAAATTGCTAAATTTCTGCAAGTGTCTTGTGGTTACATCAAAAAAATTGTCAAACTTCAGCAAGTGTCTTGTGGTTACATCAAAAACAATTGCCAAATTTCAGCAAGTGTCTTGTGGTGAGATCAATAACAATTACCCAAACTTCAGCAAGTGTCTTGTGCTTACATCAAAAACAATTGCCAATCTTCAGCAAGTGTCTTGTGCTTACATCAATAACAATTGCCAAACTTAAGCAAGTGTCTTGTGGTTAGATTAATAACAATTACCCAAACTTTAGCAAGTGTCTTGTGGTTGGATTAATAACAATTACCCAAACTTTACAAATTGCCAAAATAGGATATATATATATACATGAGGAGCTACATTTAAATGTCAGAAAAGGGACCAAAGCGATCTAAGGTCAACTTTGCATTAGAGTGCTGGAACCTTAGTGTTTTTTAACTATTACACAGAAAGTTTATGATTTTGATTTTATTTTGATTATTTGTATTTTAATATCACTTTTAAGCACCGCTTTTGGGCTATCTTGTTTGGGCCAGTTTTTACTGGTGGAGGAAGCCAGAGTGCCTGTAGAAACCCACTAATCTGCAATAGGAAAACTGACAATCCTAGTCAATTAAGATTGGAGTCGAGCGCACAAGCATGATCAGGGTTCAAACTCACAACCATTGTGTTGACTAGCTAGTGATAACAGTAGTAACTACTTAGACCACTCGGCCACCCAGGCCCCAGAAAGTTAATGAAATTTATATTGTCCTGCATAAAAGCTCTGACTATTGGGCTAATGATACATGTGATACCCTCAATAATTTCCACAGAAAGGTCACACGATTTAGCGACTGTGATAGGACCTTTATTACAGCTCCTCAAATCAGGTCTCCTTTTGGTTACATCTGGTACTATTAATTAATTAGGAATACATAATGAAAGATTGCTTTTATGGTCTACACAAGTATACAGAAAATAGTATAAATATGACATCAATGCAAAACAAAATAATAAATTCATGACTTGGGGTAGGGGTAAAGGGTTCAATTCCTGGCTGTGCCAAACGAGACTTAAAAACTGGTATTTGCTGCTTCTCAGCAGCCAAGTATTGTTTTTATTGCAATTTTTATTTTATGCCCCCTCCCTAGCAGAGAACTTATTTTAAAAGTTTTATCCATCTGTATATATCTGTCTGTACGTGTCAAAGTTGGTTTCTGTTCTCTTAATTTGTTTGCCTCAACCAAATGTTATGACACTTATACACTATGCTTATTACCACAAAACACAGATCAAGTTTGAATTTTGGTGGTGTCACTTTAACCATTCTCGAGTTATGCCCTTTACAAATGGAACAATTGCTGAATTTTTCGTTTGTATTCTCCAACTTAAGTTATCCTCAACCAAATGTTGATACAAATATTTCAAGTTTGAGTTTTAGTGGCATCATTTTAACTTTTTTCAGTTATGTTCCTAAATAAACATTATATGATAGGCAAGTTTGGGCTTCATCTGTGTCTGGGACACATTCCCAATATATTTTTTCATGGTTATGGTTGTATATTTTTCTGTTGCTAAGTAACTGAGTACTATAGTTATATGATATTGGTTGTATATATTTTTCTGTTGCTAAGTAACTGAGTATTATAGTTATATGATATTGGTTGTATATTTTTCTGTTACTAAGTAACCGAGTATTATAGTTATATGATATTGGTTGTATATTTTTCTGTTGTTAATTAACTGAGTATTATAGTTCTATGATTTGTTCCAGGAATTAATGAATGAGCTACAGCAGGTGGAGGAGGATAATGTTACTACTGGTTCATCAGATGTTGGTAGGAGAACAATACTAGACATTTACAAAAAGTTAAGACAGATACATACTCTTATTTAATAAAATAATTTTAATGTAGAATTTATGTGTTTTGTTGTGCAAACAACTGCTGTTGCAGAAAGCAAGTCATAGATAGTGAGCAAGCAGTGGCTGCATTAACTAACTTCTTCAAGCTTTATATTTCAGAAAGGTAGAAGACCTAGATCCTTTATACTTTTTATATAGATGCCTTATGTTATGAAGTTTCCATGTCCACAGTCATAGGACTCATTTTCATGGTTCAGTGCACTACTTGAAAAAACAAGAATGTGTCCATAGTACACGGATGCCCCACTCGCACTATAATTTTCCATGTTCAGTGGACCGTGAAATTGGGGTCAAACTTTAATTTGGAATTAAAATTAGAAAGATCATATCATAGGGAACATGTGTACTAAGTTTCAAGTAGCTGTGACTTTAACTTCATCAAAAACTACCTTGACCAAAAACTTTAACCTGAACTTCGCACTTTCATTTTCTATGTTCAGTTGACCATGAAATTGGGGTCAAAGCTATAATTTGGCATTAAAATTAGAAAGATCATATCATGGGGAACATGTGTACTAAGTTTCAAGTGGATTGGACTTCAACTTCATCAAAAACTACCTTGACCAAAAACTTTAACCTGAAGTCGGACGAACGAACGAACGAACGGACGAACAGACGAACGAACGGAGGCACAGACCAGAAAACATAATGCCCCTCTACTATCGTAGGTGGGGCATAAAAACTAAAAATTTTTGTTAACTTAATTTCTCTCTTAATAGGATAAATATATTTGGTAAATGCATACCTTGCAATGCTGTCATGCCTGTCAGACAGTTTTCACTTGAATCAAACTTTATTTAATAGATCAGTGAACAAGGTAAACTTTTCGTGGTCAAGTCCATTTCTCAGATACTGTACCCAATATGTCTACTATATTTGGTGTATGGAATGACTGTAAGGTGTCATCTGACCTTGACCTCATTTTTTATGGTTCAGTGGTTAAAGTTATTTTTTGTGTTTTGGTCTGTTTTTTTATACTACATGTATATGCAATAGGTCAACTTTATATGGTGTATGGAAATTAAATATTTTTATGATGTACATGTCAATCTGACACTTATCATCAAACCTTGACTGAATTTTCATGGGTAATGGGTCAATGTTATGTTTTACTGGTTTGTTTTTAAAAAGATACTATACACTATATGTCAACTATATAAAAAGTTAAAGCATGGAATGATTGTGAGGTAGACCTGTCCATCTGGTAGGGTTTATCTATTAACCTTTATCTCATCCTCATGCTTCTCTGGTCAATATAAAGTTTATGTGGTTTGGTCAGTTTCTTGTATACCATCAACAATAGGTCAATTATATTTGTTGAATGGAATGATTGTAAGGTGTAATCAAGTAAAGTTAATGCAATACTGGAAATAAAACTAATTTCTAATAAACTAATAACAATTTTATCATAAAATTCAATGGTCAGTAAAGCAGGCGAGACATTTCAGTGTGTCCACTTTTGTTTTTTGTGATAAGAGCAGAATGAATGTATCTGTGTCACTGATTGATGCAATTAATAATCCCTAATTTGATCCGTGATCAATATTGAGGATAAACAAGACCAAAAATTCATACATATGAATAGCATACTACAGATTAAGGAGAAAACATTAGGTCAAACATTGAAGGAACTCCAAACACAGAGGGTGCCAGATGAAGCCATATATCAAGAAGTTATTACTTGTAGTTGAGTCTTTGCTTTTACTTCTTAAAATGCTGTATGATGATTAGCCAAGAAGGAGAAAACACCAATTTCCAAGTCTTTGGGGTCACCAAGCTATTAATTTATCCCACCAACTCCTGCACTCAGGCCAACATGGCTTCCACTAAAGTGATTTATACAATTTGAATAGCACAATAAGGTAGCAACCAATTTTGTTTGTTTATTACACACATTTCTTTGATATAAATAGTTGTATTTGTGATGTTGTGTAATCCTTATGTGTATTTTTTATTTCACTGAATTTCAAAGGAAATGATCTTTTTCAAAATATTGTCGTAGTAATTGTGCACATGCACCCATACACTGTTGATTGACTGTACCCATTTTTTGTTATAACTTGGGTATATGTTAACCAACAGTATAAGTTTTCAAAAAAGTGCAAATTTATCATAAAGGCTTTATGCAGTCTTTGGCAAAACCTGTAACTTAATGGAATAATATGATATTCTATGAAAATTGATACCCCTGAAAACAATGAATTCACAGTAGGCCATAACTAATATAAATTCATATATGTCCTAAACACTTCAACACATACTCAGCTCTTTCATTTAATTTATGTATTGAATATAATTTTGTTAAAATCACAGTGTCACAGTATGAGAAATTCAATTTTCTGAAACAATTTCACAAGTTGGAACACACTAGCACAAAGTTTGAATGTATAATGCTTTGATTTTTGGGTTGCTGTCTAAGTGATTTACACTTCCTGTTTTATTCAACATGAAATGCTCAATTTCATACACAGTTGTTATGGAATCTACAGATAAAATCTTAAAAGGAAGTCTCATTCGTTTACAGTTTATTCCTAAAAACCAAGCAGTAAAAATAAGTGTAAAAACAAAATAAATCATGACATAAATGATGGAATGTGCGTAATACAACAAATGCAAATAATAAAACTACACTAAATTAGTACATCTCAAAATGGCCAATTTTCTCTTTGCCATTATGTTATAATGATTACATCTTAACTCTAATAAAAATGTATACAAGAATAGGGTAAGCATCAGATTAAGTTGTAATAAAGCAGGTTTTTTACCCAACATTCGTACCTGCAAAGACATTTGCTACTTAATGAAGGCAAGAAAAAAAAATCCCTAGGCATCAAAGAAATAATAAGAATAGCCTTTCAAGATGTAATAATTATTTGGACTAATGCTTGACAAACATAAGAAACTAGTGAATACATTATACATTCCTTTGTATAATTTATATATACAAAATTAAAATGGGTCAAAAACTGTTATGTTTTTTTTATATTAAATCGATATATATATCAGAAAACAAGTAAATGAAATCGCTGTGATGTTTTGATTTAAGGATGATTTATTATGAGTTCTACATGTAATTCAGCTTACTAATGTCTTGGCATTTATAGGGCAAGATAAACATACAAGTAACCTACAACTGACAAACTAAA
Organism: Mytilus galloprovincialis; assembly: GCF_965363235.1. Lineage (NCBI taxonomy): Eukaryota > Metazoa > Mollusca > Bivalvia > Mytilida > Mytilidae > Mytilus > Mytilus galloprovincialis. The sequence continues at coordinate 88,091,348 of NC_134847.1, forward strand.
GCATTTGATACCTATTACCAGATTCTGTTTCTGACACTACAAAATAGTAAGTTTCAACGTTTTTATAATTGTAAAAACAAATCACTATATTTTACATGGTAAACTTGACAATGAGATAACTATCCACCAAAGTTCAAATGAATTGATGTAAGCAATTATAGGCAACTGTACAGCCTTCAACAATGAGATAAACTCATCTATATCTGTTTTTATATAGGATTACCTCCCTTTGCTGCATTGGTTTACATACATTATTTATTGTTAAATCTTATTGTCATTACCCTAACCTGCATACTATTTTTCAATACAATGTCATAATGACATACATGTGCATAACTTTTTATCATATATACATGATGTATGAACACTTAGTTAAACCAATATTTACTAGCATTTAGCTATTAAAAAAGTTCAAAATAAATAAAACACACACATATACCTAGAGATTACTCTTTTGTTTCTTTTGCATCAGTTTTTTTTACCCGAGCTTGATGGATATGTTTCACTGTTAAATATGTTCCTCTACCTGCGCATTAATTTCAGTGAAGTTTTTTTTTTTATAGCAGATGAGATTTTTCCTAACTAAAGGTAGATACCTCCATTTGTACTTAACTCATATCTTGACTACTGTGACATTCTTTTGCAAGAAAACAGAAAAATTAGATTTTATTACACCCGGTCATACCTTAAACCAACTCCAAATCAACAATTGAGAACAGGTATAATGGGTTATCAGTGAATTTGAGCATACATATACATGTACAATGTATATGCATTCTTAAATAAATACAATGTCATTTTTTTAGAGTAAAATAAAATAAAAATTAACACAAACTAATACACATATATATATGTTAAGACTAGAATATATTGCCGTGCAGAGCTTGGTAAATTTGATTTAAAAAAAATAAAATAGATAGTTCTATATATGATGTTATGAACATGATGAATACACCAACAACTTTTTACAACAAATAAAGGCAGATGGATGTATCACAGTATCTAACTATTGTAATTTGTTAAATCTCTGGCTAATAATATCAACTAGTCAACTCTTTATATTCAACATTTTAAAAATCAAGAGGCTCCTTAAAAGCCAAATGACACTTATGGTGTAAATATCCCTTAGGAAACTTAAGAGTCTGTGAGAAAGTTACTGAATTATAATTCCTCAACTACAATTAAAACTAAATGGTCTCATCCCAGTTCTAATTTCCTTTGATCTTTAAATTTGTGCAATGTTACTCAGTTTTAGCTCCTTAAAACCATACTGTATTTTTAACCATTACAACACTTAACAAGAACCCTTTAAAGATATATCTTTCTTAATTGATTTCATTTAATTTCATCTTTTCTTAAAATGAAATCTGATTTTTCCGTTTAAGTTTCAAAAGTTAACTTCAATCTCTACTGACATGACTGACTGAGGGCACTATCATATGTCTGTCATTTCAATTCTACTGTCCATTGGTTAACAAGTTTTTTTAACCAAATTGACCTTTTTATGAGCTAGATTAGATTCTTCATTGAACACAAGAAAAAATTTGTATTTTAATAGTTTTAATCTGTATTCACTATAGGATATTCCTGCATGGTTTTCCCTCCGCGATACTTGAAAATACATATATGTAAAAGTCATATTTTATATAGATTTTAAATTTTCCTCAATCTTTTGGTCAGCTACAACCCTTCAATATATAGACTTCTATTGAATTGGTATAATGCAATGACTAAACTGATCATAACTTCTTTTTTTTTTTAAATGGTCTGATTAATTTTGAAAATTGACATTCATGAACAAATAAGAGTATTGTTTTACAGGGAAATTACTGTAATGCCTCCAATGTGTTACATGTAATATGATTGGCCTATAGATCTTATTAACATCAATAAATATACAACCTTTCATTTCCTATGAAAATTATCAATCATAAAAATAAAGTACAATGTATTCATGGTATTATCATAATTGCTTATTTATATAACAAATATTTTTTTTAATAACTAAATCAGATAGATAATCATACAAGTTATAATTTCAAATGTATTTAAAATGAAAATGACAATTATAAAGTGAATTTATGAAAACTATGAAAAATACACCATGTCCTATTGATAATGTAATGATAATGATTATTGCACAATTACCATGGTTACATATTACAAATAAGAAGATCAATATACCATCTTTCATGTTTATCCTTCATGGATTATATGAACTTCTAACATATTCTCTAATTATGCTAAAATATGTTATATTCATTTATAATCACTTTTCAAATATCTGAAGAATAGAAATCCTTTTCTGAGAACACATTGAACTAAAAAATCAAAATATGTACATTTTGTAGAAGCTCTACAAGCTGACTGAGGATCAGTCAATACAGACTTTAACTTATATCTATAGGGAAAAAGAGGCTTTAACCAACACTCATGAAAGCCATTTTCTTTGAGATCCCCTAAGTTTCTGCATGTAAATAACACAATCATTGATGCATGATAAGATGGTATATAAAAAAATAAAATTTAATCTTTAAATTTTTTCTCAGATCTAAATTTGAGGCAATAGAAAAATATCTTAGATCATAAAAGAATATATAGAATACTATATATAGTGATCAAGTTTATAATTAATAAAAGTTAATTCTTTACACATTATTCTATCATTAATTCTTTACACATTATTTTATCATTAATTCTTTACACATTATTTTATCATTAATTCTTTACACAATATTCAATCATTTTGAATGACAACAAATCAAACAATCAGAAATGTTCTTCTCCCTTTTTAACAAGAATTAAAAGAGTAATTATTGTTTTTCTCTATAAGGTCCGAGTACACAGTTATTTCGTAGTGCATTTCTTTTAGACAATAAATGGAAATTTTAAAATTCCCACCTGCGCTTTCTCAATAATCTTTTTACAGTGTGTTGTACTACTTTTGGGACAAATTATATTAAAATTATAGAAAACTTCATCAGCTGTAGCTCAAAATATGGACAATTTTATGTAAAGGGGGTCTTGAAATCTATTGAAAGGTTCTGAAATGCTAATTTTTAACCTTTTTCAGCTTGACCAAATCACTTCTTTACTTTAAAACTCATGAATCAAATTTTTTCACAGTGTAATTTTATCCCCCTTCTTGCTTTTTGAGGTATAAAACATGAAGAAATAAATTTGGAAGGGGTATAAAAAAAAGTTGGCAAGTAACACACTGTTCACACTAGGGACTATATTTGTGGACAATGAAAATCAAGGGTCGATAACTGTGTACTGGGACCATAAATTAAGAAATGCCCTAGATACAAATGATGAGCTCATTTGATATAAATGTTTTATGATAACTCTGTGCCAATCACAATACTGCTCTTTTTTTAAATCAACAAATGTTTATTATGCAAATCTCTGAAATAAACAGTACATGCAGTTATTCCTTAAAATATGTAAAATTTTAGATCATAACAAAATAATTTATTATGTAAAAATACCTTTACTTGTCATATTTAATAACACTTTCAATTTCAATACATTTCCAGTTTACAACACTAAATGGAGGGATTTATTGGTATGCTACTTATTCAAATAATGTCATACAACATAATTAGGCAGTTTGTGGATTTTTTTTAATTTTTAAAGAATAAGTGCCATGTACAATGAAGTATTTCATGGTTGTATATAACCATTTCAGTCTGTACCAAACTGATTTAGGGTTCGTCTGACTGAAACAGAAATTTGAATTTTTCTACTATATATTCAACTAAAAAATCTTAAAAGTTCCGTTTTTTTGAATGTTATTTTGTCTGACATTCTGTCGGACAGACAAAGTTTGGGATACACTGCCGTATAAATTTTAAAATTATCAAGTAATAGATTTTTTTGCATTTTTGCATTTAGATACTACAAATATAACAACATATAAACATGTAAAGCTACTATTTTTTTCATCAGACATGTCTGATCGTCTATACATTTTCTTTGTACTAAGTAATGGGCTGATAATAAAAAGCAAATATTCTTGGGACTTTAATCAAACTAATATCATCTTCAGATAGCCTTCTTTTAACCTCTGGTCTAATTGAAATCTATCACTTATGTTAAAAATTCCAATGTATAACATAAAACAATGTAAAATATCCTCCAACTGTATCACAAGTTATTGACCACTATAATGTTACAGCGAGGATTATAATGATAAAGATGAGAATACCACTGACAAAGCTGACATAACTCATGTAGACAGCCCGTGTGGCTCTCTTTTGGGCTAGCCCATACAGTCCTTTACCCAAATGTATCTTGGCTTTCCAGGCATTCTTGTTGGCATAAGCACCAATACACATACAAAATATTACGCTCAAATAAGTGAAGATTAAGATCTGGTTAAAAGATTTAAATGGACGTGGTGTCAGATCTTCCTCTGGAACTTTACGTATGAGATGAGGAACAGTGACAGTTGTCTCCCTGTAAGGGTTTTGTAAGGTATTTTGGTATGCTGGTTCGATGGCGTAGGAGGGAATTTCAGGAGCATGATTCTCCTCATGACTCTCTAGCAATGATACAATCACTTGGTTCTGGTCCGTCTCGCCAGTTCGATTTAATTCCTGGTTTTCATGAAGAGGCTGTTTTTCAACATGGTTTTCCTTATCATTTTGCACTGTTGAAGCCATTGTACTATTGCTTTGTCAGATCTGAAAGTATACAGAAATTTACTTTTTGATAAGCATGATAAAAATATTAAAACAACACATTAATTTCATGTGTCCAAGCGCTTTTTTGGATTTACTTTCATCAAGAACTCTCGACACCAAATATTTAAGAGCCAATGCAAGGATGAACCGAAAAAACAGTTGAAGAGATCATTTATCTTATACAATTTTTTTTAAAAGATCTTAATTTAAAAAAGTGTGTATCAAATTCACTTAGTCTGAAAATATTGGACCCATGTGTACATGTAAATAAATAGGAACAATTCATAAAGCTGATCATGCTAAACATAGATGAAATGTTTTCATCTAACATTGACATTAACAAATGATTAAGCAACCAACAATCAATCAATTCTAACCCTGATGGGATAATTTGATCTAGATTGTACATTGTTGTAAAGTAAAACAGGAAACTTTGGTCACAATTATAAAGTGATTTTTTATGAGACCCTTCAGTCAAGTGTAATTCATATCACTGTTAAGTGTCAATATCCAACACTAACTAGCTTATTAAGGGTTTAAACATGCAAAAAGACAATTGAGAGGCAAATATTCATCAAAGTGATAATGAAATACTAGGTGATTTGATATATGCAGGGATCAAGCAAAACAAAAGTGAGCGAGTGCAGAAAATTTATTTTTAGCAGATACATGTAGCTTTTTATACAAATAAACATTGCCAATCATTTTCGACATGTTCAAAGGATAAAAAAATAATTTCTAAAAATTCTTTTTTCTCTCTAATAATTCTATCATGTTTATTTCAGCATGAAGGCACATTACAATTAAGAGTAGTAGATTTTTGGATACCTTGATCCTCTTATATCTCCCAAGATTATATTTAAAAATCTGAACTTAATCATGTTTACAAAAATCATTTTAATGCAGGGTTTCAGGTCTTATATTGGTAGAGAAACACCTTAATGGTATATGTCATGGACACATGTACATGATGTAGAAATAAACAGGCTGATTATAGTTCAACAAATCCGTGTTATAATCTGATTAATTTCTTATTAGTTATTAATGTTCAAAAAAGAGATGCTAAAGGTTTTTATATGTTTCAATTTTAATGATTGTAAGATTCTGGCCAGTATTGCCAAGGATTAACCGGTAAAATCCCAGGTTTTACCACTGGGGCATGAGATAATCATAGTCAGCTGCAATGTAATATCATGTAATCAGTAATCATGCAATTTCTGATAACATAGCTGTATAACAAGTTTAGTAAAGCCAAGTTAGGCATGAACAAAAATGTCACATTGTGGGAATTATTTTGTAAACATTTTAAACATTGTTAAATAAAAATACTTAAGGATTTAATATTTTTAAATGTTTCATTGTACATGTTGTATGATTGTGAGATTGAGTTTTTGTGATACAAGGATATGCTTTGAAGGCATGGTGTGTTCCTTGAACAATGTTGATATTTTAAGAAATCTTCTAAAATTTTGGTATTACTTCATGGAAATTCAATAGCATAATTTGACTTTGATGCTTTTCAAAAAACTAGTTTATATTGATAGGGGATTAATTAAGGAATCAAAAGAGCAAAAAAAATAAATAGGACAATGTGTTCAATGGTGTTTGTTTTCGAGATATGAGCCATTGAAATTTTGACGGGAAAATATTATCTCTCGACTTTTCGTATAGCTTTATCATCATGATCATAAACAGGTTTAATTTCTCAAAAACTATTAAAAAAATAAAAAAATTATAAGACTTTTACAGATCGATATATATATGCGATGGCTTATCAATGCGGTGGTTATTGTTTGTTTATGTGTTACATGTTTGTTTTTCGTTCATTTTTTGTACATAAATAATGCCTTTAGTTTTCTTGTTTGAATTGTTTTACATTGTCATTTCTGGCTCTTTAATATGTTGTATGGGCTTTGCTAATTGTTGAAGGCTGTACCGTGACCTATAGTTTATAATTTTTGTGTTATTTTGGTCTCTTGTTGAGAATTGACTCATTGGCAATCATACCACATCTTTGTTTTTTATATTATATATTCTATTTAACACAGAAAAGGATACATGTCTATATGCTCTTGATGCTATCAATCTACATGTAAGTTACACCCACATGTACATGTAGTTGTCTGAATTCTAAATAAGATGAATAAATTATAAAGGAAACTAAAAAAAAAAGTCACCAAAATTAGCTCTTTTGTAAGTATAAGTATTCCAAGTTTATAAGAAATTTGTTAATCATATGATCATGTTAATATTACTATATATACAATGTAATATACACGATATAAAATAATCATGTGAATGATAACTTTAAAGAAAAGTAATCTAGACTAATGTAATCAATACCATTTGAATTAAGGTATCATTGCCGATCACTAAGACGCTTGATGAACATTTACAGTTCAGGGATACAGGCGAGCCCCTCTATCTGGTAAATGACGTCATAAAGGCGTGTATAATTGACAAGTTTTTTCCGGTGACAGATGAACTCTAAAGTGGTTTATTCTTAGTGCAAATTATTATCAGATTATGACGTCTGGCAAGGCTAGCCTATAATTTTTTTTCTAGACGTCCCACAAAAATAATAGTGATGGCAACGTTAAATACGTTAATATAGTAATGCAAATAGACAGGAAATAATAAAAAATAAATTAAAAACATTGATTTACTAAATTTTAATCTGCTAACCGAGTCCCTGTGGTCTGGCAAGGCTATTTTAATTTTTTTTGAGACGACTTCGGTGTAGGAAGGCGTCCCAGAAAAAGTTAAAATAGCCTTGATAGACGTCGTATTTATTTGGACTAGATACACGTATGTTCCAAAAATAAACATAGGCTAGCTTAGTCAGTTACATGTAGTAGTGGCGAGAGAAACATCTATAGTCAAATTTCAAAGCTTTTTGCGATACAAGAATAGAATGTGTACCTGTAAAATGCTCTGTCTGTTTTCAAACGATATACATTTTTATAAAATCGAAAAACAGCTATTTCTCATTCGATCAAATCGAAAATCAGGAAAATAATGAATCATCAGACTAAAAGAAAAACAATTATCGGTGACGGAAATGTATGTTTCGGAATTATAGTATTCATAAATATTTTATTAAAAGAGTTTATAGACTTTATTTAACATGAAGAAAAACATATGCTTTGTTTATGCTTGTCCCTTTTATCTCATATAATATTTATGTTGATTTTAACTATAATTATTTTCGTAAAATGTTACAAGCGGTAATGCTTTTTCGTGGGCGTAAGCAATTTGCCACCTGACATAAATTGGTAAATTGAGTCGTCACTTTTTCTTATTTTGTAAGTTTTCTAATAATAAGAAGAAAATTCAGTGGCTATACTAGCAATATACTCAGCTGTAGATGTACGTGAACACTTAGATAACAACATTTAAGTTTTTGATTTTTAGAGAGCTTGTAATTTTCAAGTTCCATCTGCCATGTCTGCTTGATCTGCTGACACTGACATCTTCAAGTTATAATTTACCCAACTCCAACATCCTAACCACCCCACTTTTTCACCAACTCCCCCTACTTTCTGAAAAATCGCCCCACTTTTGTTTACCAGCTCTTCCCACTTATGAAAAAGGGTACAACTCCATTTAAAATACATGAAATAGGTTGGATAAATTGCTCCTTTTATCATTTGTTTATGAAAAGGGTAAAAATCCGTCTGAAATACATTCTGTAAGGTCTCCAAAGTCACCCCACTTGTGACACATAGACAAATTCTTATGAATTTAGTAATTTCAATGCCAACTTCGATGCAATCCTGTTGTACAATGTATATCTGTTCCTGTCCCAATCATAAATAAAATCAATACTTATGAACACCTTAATAAACAAGCTTTTCATGTTTGAATGGTTTTAAATTAGTCCAGAGATGCAACTAATCGTCAAACCTATAAGGGGCAGAATTTATGCAGGTCGGGAAAAACTCATTGATGTGCAGGACCTGAAGGCTGGCAATATTTGAGTCTGCTTGGGTCCGCCAAAACTTAATTACCATCAGTCCAGGTAGAGTATTTTTTTTATAAAATTGTGATCATCTTTAATAAAAGTAAATTTCCTTTTCCCTCGCTTTTCCTAACTTCAGGAACCAGTACATGTATTTCTGCCCAGTGACCGTCATTTGTACCATGTCCATCTTGCCCCAAACCATTCCGCTCTTCAGGAGGGAGGTCTATTAAGTATAGTTGAGAAGTTCAGGAAATATGTCATGAATTATTTTTTTGTAACTTAAATATTTGTTAAAAAAAAAAGAAACGGAAAAACCGTAACGTTTTGGATTTTGGTTCTGTTGTTCATGTTGTTAGGGATTTTAGTTGTGAATTTATAAGTTATTTAAATTATGGCGTCATATGCAATGTAAACAAAGAAACGCTATCATCAGGTAACGTTTTTTCATATCAAGGAATTATTAAAAATGAAATTGGTATTGCACGTTCCTTCCTATTTTATACTAGACAGACAATTATTAAATATATATTTTACTCAAAGTTTCATAAAAACGAGACCGGAAAAAGGAAGTACATTGTACATTTCTGCACAGGTCCGGGATTTCAAAACATGACATAAAAAAATTGAACGATTTTGAGTTCATTAGTACATGTAGTACAATGAAAAAATCGGGAAATTTTCCCGAATTTTTTTTTTTATTGAATTTTCTACTGTTATTGGGGACTTCGTTCCCATATTATCATTTATCTGCAAAAATATAGGCATTTTCTTTTATAAATGATAATTGGGGAAATCAACAAGGGCAGGACAAAATTACTTGATACAGATTATAAGGCATTACACTTAGCAGAGCTCCAGATAAGAATTCACAAATTAGTGTTTTTACCCCCCATTTTCTTATGTAATTGAGTTATAAATTTTTTTAATTGCATTATCCATGTTATCAATTCCAATTCACCCCTCAAGCAAATATCAAATTGGGTTTTTCACCACCAAGCTCCTTAATGTAATGGGTTTTTTCATCAGCAGTACACAATATTGAATATTTAGGCATTATCAACCCCAGATGTTTTTTCCAACTTAAGGCCAAATAAAAATATATGTGTGGTTCAAGTAACCCGACCGTCCTTAGTTAAAAAAAAACCCGACCCTAGAACTTTTTTTTTCATTTCTGAAAAATAAATTTTCAAACAATCAAATTTTGAGAATTGTGAATTTAAATATTTAAATTCCAAGATTGCTGTCATCTGAATTTCCATCAGAAGTATCAATTATGTCATGTATGCAGTCTGCACCAAAAACTTTTCCAACTACTAGTCCGAAGACCAATATTCTGACATTTTTCTTATTGGTCCAAACAAAATTTTGCAAAAACTTACTAGTCTGAATGAAATTTTACTAGTCTGGGGCATCGGACTAGTGGCTAACGGTGCAGACTGTTGTATGTGTAAAATGCAACAAATTCATAACAGAATGAAACAAAATTAACTAAAAAGGAGCATGACTGTTCATTTAACAACCAATTTCATGTAAAATGGTGAACTTCCTGTTAGGGCATATATAATTCCGGAATTTTTGCCGGATTTTGACATTCCAAAATAAAAATAAAATTTCTTTTTTTTTCAAATTGCTGACCAGACTACCAACCCTTTTATTAAAAATGATGTAACTGGAACCACACATATATTTTTATTTGGCCTAAATATGTTTCTTTCTTTGTATAGTGCTAACTGTTTTATTCAAATGGTTTATTCACTGACGAGCAATTGTACATTTAATTTGTGTCCCATTTCAATCGACATGTCAGTTTTGTATTTTTCACAACTTATATTAACTGTAAAAAACATATATAAACTAAAAATAAACTTAAATGTTTTTGTTTAATCTGTGACTACTATAGCACACTAAGCACAGACTATGTGTTATAGTAGTCTCAGGTTTAATAAAATTTATATAAATCTGGGTTAAGTTGTCCCTTATTAGAACTTTTAGTTTCCGATGCTTTCTACATATCATGTCATAATTGATTTGGCCTTTCACTTTTTCCAACTGATTTCTTTTTTCAGGAAAACTTAGTCCAATAATTATGACGTCTGGCAAGATGGCAAGGTCAAACAAATGTAGGACAAAAATGTAGGAAGGCGTCCAAAAAAAAAAAAAAAACAGCCTTGCAGACGTCATAATTATTTGGACTAGAAGAAACCCCGTGTTTATTAGCAAATTTCTCGTTAAGGGACGCAAACAAGCCCGTGCATTCGATGGACACTTCCTAAAAACACAAGCTGAGTCTTGTTAACATCATAACTTTCCCTTAGCTATTCAAAAGAAGCTGAAAACATGCTTCTATTCAATATTTTTACCGGACATTAAGTTTAACTTGCGTTTCAATTCATTGTATGTTATGATAAATCCCAAGGAAATCGAAAAATCAAGAGGGACCCATTTCAGCTACTTGATGCAGGGCTCTATTATTAGAACAAAAGGACATTTCCAATTATAAATATTATAAAAATAGATTTAAACAGATAAGGGTAAATAACGCAAACGATGGCAAATAAAAGCGTTGAGAACTCATGGTTTTGGCATATAATAGGGTTTTCCTTTGAATTCATTTGGTTATTGAAACCTGCAATGGGCAGTTGCATTGGGTTTTTCATTATTTGTATTGCGTGATCACGCAAATATGCAGCTTATCTGGAGCTCTGACTTAGGCTTTAAAGTATGTATGTTGTATGTGTCGATAGAACAGGTTCAACAAGCAGAGTGTAATAATGTTATTTGCAGGTAAAAATGGATCTAAGTGGGAAGTTGATCATTAAAGCTCAGCTTGGAGAAGATATAAGAAGGATTCCTATACATAATGAAGACATAACTTATGATGAACTGATGTTGATGATGCAGAGAGTTTACAGAGGAAAACTGAAGAATAGTGATGATATCACCCTAAAATATAAAGATGAAGGTAATATACAGTACATACATACAGTGTACATGTCATGTAGTGAAATTCTCTATTGCTTGTTCAATAATTTACTGTTTAGCAGGATCGATTGGTTGATTGAAGACGTTTGAAGCCACTTCTATTACTCAGTCTTGACTCATGAAGACAAGTTTTTGTTTAATGTTGGAGGAAGCTAGAGTTCCCTGAGAGTAACACAAAATGAAGCAGGTTATTCCTAGCCCTTTCATATACTAACACACTGATACAATCTCTGTCATGTCTGTCATTTATTATAATATTTATATTTATTTATAATATTTATTATAAAATATTATATTCAGAGAATCAACTGGCAAGTTTAGAAGTTACTACATGTACAATGTACTATATTGTATTATGAAAATTCATGAAATTATTGATGTTGTAATGTTTATGCCCTTTTGGAAATAAAATATCTTCTTCTTCTTCTTGTACTAACAGGAACATATACTCTTCCCGCTTCTGAAAGGGTTTTATTGTCCTCTGTGTTGCGTGGGGTCTGTCCCCGTGGTCTTCTAAGGGCTTCCAGAGGTATAATCATGATAATTCTAATCTTGTCAGATTTTAATGAAGGTCAAGATAAGAAATAAACATGTAGGTGTAATGCTTGCCATATAGTAATGTAATTTATATCAAAGGTTTATTTATATCAACCATTTCAGGAACCAGTTTTAAAATAAGTGCTAAACGAACTATTTTTTTAAGAAAAGTCAGAATAATAATATAAATAAAAAACCTATGTCAGTCAGGATCCTTTATCATGTTTATACAAGAGCAAATAAAAAAAAATCTTTATTTTAAAAAGTAAAATCTTTAATATATATGTATATAATATATATGTACATTATAATAAATTATCCCCCTTACTCTTTCAGCATGTTCAGAAAAATGTACTTGTGGAAGTTATCTTTTAAAAGCACATAAAATTGACATATTTTGGAATACACTGCATTTTCAATATTTTTGGTACATTATAGAAATTTTGTTCTCTAGATCTAAAAAAGTTTACATAGATTAGTTAAACCTTTCATTTGTACATCTATACTATCATTGGTGGCCTTCGGCTGTTGTCTGCTCTATGGTCCGGTTGTTGTCTCTTTGACACATTCCCCATTTCCATTCTCAATTTTATCATGACTATTAAAAGAGAAGACCTCATTTTGTGTGTTGCTTCTCCTTCCACTTAAATTAATCATCATGTCTCTGTGTCCTATAGGTATCATGCATAGACGCTATTGTCATCTTAACTTTATGATTATTCCGTTTTGGTTATTTTGGGAAAAAACAAATATAAAATCATTTGGATATTGTTTCTGACTTCAGACAGACTTTATAGTCATTGTCAAGACTTCCTTTTAGAACTGTTTAAAATTACACATAACTTTCTTAGGTACTTTTTACATACGTTCAATCATGCTCTAAATGCCCTCGATTTTGTGGGTGTTCTTGTATATTTAGTCAGTAATAATGAAAATGTAAATTAGGATCAACATAAGCATGATAAGTGTAGCAAATTACTGATGAATAGGATTTGTGTTTAACATGCATACAGCAGTAGACCTTAAATGTTTCCACTATTGAAAACATCTGAAAGGAACAAAATGTTAATAACTAAAATTAAGAATAGAAATGGGGAATATGTCAAAGAGATAACAACCGAAGGTTTACTTTTAAGATATTTGTGTGTATTTGTTATAATATTTATTTCCTTTATTTCAGATAATGATCTGATTACAATCTTTGATGATTCAGATTTATCATTTGCTATTCAGTGCAGTAGAATTCTTAAAATTACATTGTTTGGTAAGTAATGGTTAAACAGTGTACATATATTTGATTCATGTTAGCTATATTATTAACATGTTTGTGGTAAGGAAACATTACATCAGGAGGCTGGGAGAGTTGGAACCATAATTTCTAAATTCTAAATTTAATGTGGAGGGAAAAGTTTATAAATTTGTTAATCATGTCCTTTTGTGCATTTTGTATTGATTGACAAACTGGCAGCTTTTCTATTTTTACAATTTTCAGATAAGAAATTGAAAGTTGCAGGACTTTAGTTTTCCAAATTTATTTTTCAGAAAATATTAGAGTTTGTGTAGCCATTTATATAATCATATGATTTTATTTAACGTTTGAAATTCATGAACTAGGCTATCTTACATTTTTGAAGATTTTTAGTTTAATCATTCCAGAATTATGGGAAAACAGTTAAGTGCATAATCTGATGTACAGTAGTTGTCGTTTGTTTATGTAATTTATACGTGTTTCTCCTTTCTCGTTTTTTATATGGATTAGACCGTTGGTTTTCCTGTTTGAATGGTTTTACACTAGTAATTTGTTGGCCCTTTATAGCTTATTGTTAGGTGTGAGCCAAGGCTCCGTGTTGAAGGCGGTACATTGACCTGTAATGGTTTACTTTTATAAATTGTTATTTGGATGGAGAGTTGTCTCATGGGCACTTACACCACATCTTCTTCTATCTATATCTTCTTTTTTACATCAACAGTAAATGGACAACCACAGCCCTTGGAGAGCAACCAGATAAAACATCTGAAAACTGAGTTACGGCAGATTAGAGACCGTGTTATACAGATTATAGATACACTAGAACCTCAGTCTGATATCAGTAGCTCTGTAGATACAGTATCTAAAGGTACACACTTACATTCACTAGAACCTCAGTCTGATATCAGTAGCTCTGTAGATACAGTATCTAAACAGTCAGGGGTGGTACTTAAACAAGTGATTTCAAAATCACTTCTTTGAGTGATTTTGGTTGTGAAATATTTAAAATTTTTGCAGACTTTTCAAAATCACTGAAACAAGTAATTTGAGAAGTTAAAATTTAATCACTTCAATAAGTGTTTATAACATTTTTTGGATATTTTTCCCACAAGCTTGATTTTTTTATTGGTAAAAAGACCATAATTCCATTAAAAAAACAACTATGTACATGCAGAAATTGTCATTTGCTTGATAAGCCTGCCAGTGTTTACAGTTTATTTGAATATGCAAAAACTGGAATAATTTGTAGATCAGGACATAACCTTAAAATAAATCATTCTAATTCTAAAGAAAACCAATCAGGTCACCTAATACTGTTGACCTTTGTCTGATAGTAAGAGTAGTTAATGAATATTTGATTACAGAACAATTCCCAAGGGTACTTTTATAAGCTTTAGCGCACTAACTTACTGCCGCAGCGCACTGGTGAAATTGATATCAAAAGATAAAGGGATAATTGATTTATGTAGGAAAATTATAGAAAAGTTTGTGAAAATATGGAAAATCAATGAAATTAGCATTTGAAGATCAAAGATAACACCAAAATCACTTAAATAGGTGATAACTGAATATAAAAAATCACTGAAATAGGTGATGATGAAATCACTTGTTTAAGTAGCACCCCTGACTGCTAAAGGTACACACTTACATTCATCATGTTCATACACAGTGTTTGCATCTTTTTATTTTTTCCAAATGATATTAAAATCGTCAGTCATTTACCTATTAAAAGAAATGTATATATTTCTAGTCAGAATACGTTTGATGTTTACTGCAATGCATAAACAACGGCTTTTAAATGAGTGCTAGTTTACAAATTTTGAAAGTTAATTTAGGAGACTCATGCTGAGTTCACACGTAATTTGAATCGATTCGCATTAACTAATTCGAATTAGTTTAATTCGCATTAGAAACGTTTTACGTCCTAACGTCAATCTAATTCGAATTGCAATGAGCGTCAAATTCGCTAAACTGTCCTAACGACTTTGACTTTCAATTTGAATTAACAAAAGCGTATTTCTAATCCGAATTGGATAATTTGAATTAGCTAATTCGAATCAATTCGAATTAAAAAAGAAGAGTGTGTGAATGTGATTAGTGAATTCACTTCACTTTCGATTCGATTTCAATTCGAATTAAATATACGCGTGAACAAGGCATTACATTGTAAACAATATATTTATTTGAATGACAAATAAGATAGCTATTCTTTTGATCATTGAAAGATTGAAGAACACTTAAACATAGTAAGGGATACACATGCTATTAATAAATGATCAATTTGTTATATTCTTGTATATCAGTTTAAACAGTAGACGTATATACATGTATACCCTAATATCATAAACATATTCTTCTTAAATGTATGATGTTTCAGAAGAGCCGATGGTGACAGAGAGTACTAGGCAAGCCACACAGCCAACACAAACAAGGCCAACCAACTCTGCCCAGGGCAAAGAATTTGACCCCCTGTCATCTCAGAAAGTTACAGAAGAAAAAGTGATGTCATCGTTTGGAATCAGTTCTCAATCAGGTATATACACCCTATGTCATATCCGTCATAAATATACAATGTCAATGTTTGAATTATGTTGAAAGACAAAAAAGCATGATTTTCTTTTAAATTGCTACCATTAGGTAATTTAATAAAATGACAATTAGATAAATAAACAGGCTAAGATATTTTTACACATACATAATTGCCTTCAAACATAAAATATTAAAAGTGGGGATAGTTTCTGATTTGAATGCTTTATTTATTAATGTTGTTACACACGACTCAGTCTTAAATTCTATAACAACTGTAATTATTATAATGACTACTGTTTATTTTTGAAAGAAATGACAACTGTTATTTAGAATTTGAAGATGAAATACATTTCTATCTTCATTGTTCTTTTGTTCTGTCTTCTCACAGGTTCCAGTATATTACAGAGTTCTAACATGACACAGTCTAATTTATCTTTACTAATTGCAGAAAGGCCAGGTACCCCTGATAGCATCAATTCTGTAGGCTCTGCTTCAAGCACCAACCAAAGACAACAGCAGTCCACACCCTCCACACCACAACACATGCCACCTCCTCAACAGCCAGTGGCACAACCACCATCACAACAGCCCATCCAAGGCTTCCAACCTGTTCAACCACAGCAACAAACACAACAACACCCTGGACAACCTGGCTTCCCACAACAACAACAAATGTATTCTGGACAACCAGATCAAAGACAACAAATACCTGGACAACAGCAACAACAGGGTTGGTTACAATGTTCCTGTTTACTGACCAAAATATGCATTCTTTCTATTCCACAATTGCTGTAAACCTGAAAATCCTTATAGAACTAAATACAGATACATATAAGTACCAATATTAGGCAGTATTGGGAAAGAAAAAAGGGGGAGGAATGAAGTATTTTGCACATATTTGATCAATCAAGGGTCTGTTTAACTTGAACAAGTTATTACAAAAAATAACAGGCATACTGTTATTGTGGTAATTCTGACAGAGTTATCTCCTCTTGTTGTTAATTCTGTTGAGTTAACACATCAGTTATTGTACAAAGGAACAATGTCTGTAATAAAGTATTTTACTTATCACAGACATTTTCATGGGGTGAAATGCAGATCGGATTAGACAGATACTTTCAAATTTAGTTTTGTTTTGTTAAGATCTTGTGTGATTTCAACATGTTTACGTTATTATTCTGACACACAATTCTCTGTGAAACAATAGTGATTGCCAGCTTGTTGTATTTTGATGATAACTTCATCTTTAAGATAAAAAAAATTGAACTGAGAGAAAAAACTAAAATAAAAGTCATCCTTTAACAGCTATTTAATTGGAAGGTATCATTGATGAATTGCTAAAATAATCTCATATACAAGAAAGTTTAAAATCTATTCTGCTAAAAAAAAAAAAAGTTGTCACCAAAATACAACAAACTTGTAATCACTGTGGCCACATTGCTTCACCAAAATTTGCAGGAATAATAATTCAAATGTAAACATGACATTTTAACAACAAATAAACAGCGGTAAATTTGCACCTTCTAGCCAATAATACATCATCCATGTTTTTGACCTTATTTCAAAATTTACCTGAACTGATAGCATATAATTATTTAAGATTAGAAATAAATTTGATTTATCAGGTTTTATAAATTTTTGAAACTTTTTGATATTATTTTTTTTAATATTGGCTTAAGCCCTATGTGGGATCTTTTATTTTTATTTATTCTGTTTTACTAAAGAACTATATATGTAGAGTGTAGATAAAAAATTGACAAAAAGGAATATATTTAGAATACAAGTTTGATATGACTATTTCAACATCAGAACTCAGTTATGAACTTTATTTCAACTGTATTAATTTGAATTTATATTTAGCTTGTTAAAGTTCTTTTTCTAATTACAGGATATGGAGTACCAGGCCAGCCTCCCACTTCACAACCACAAAGATTCCCTACCCCTCAACAGCCCCACGCACAACCTGTTCCTGGTCAGCCAGGTTACCAAGGACAACCTCAACAGAATCCTCAACAACCCAATCCACAACAACAACAGTACGGACAGTTTTATGGACAACAGAACCCACAACAGCAACAACAGCAGACCCCACAACATCAACAACAACAGGTTCCACAGGTATCACAGGCTCCCTGGAATCAGCAACAACAGCCACAACAGCCACAGGTATTACATATAAAGATTAAGGTCACACTGTACACAAGTCAAGGTCAGAAGATCTCACTTTGTACTCAAATAAAACCCCAAACCTCTATGCAAGAAACTACACATTGGTTTTAGTATAAAAGGAAGTGTTGTATTCATTGTACCCTGTGCAACACATTGTGGGGTATTATAGAAATACAGCTGATTTATATAGTTTTGTATCTCTTTCAATATTTTATAATATAAATATCAAAGTTCAATTAATATTTGGCTTAAATCTGATTTATTTCTGTGGTTTATATTTTAATACATTTATTAATGATATTATTTTCTTAAATTTTAGGCTGTATATCAAGGTTATGCTGGACAACCACAAGCCCAGCCTGGTGCCATGCCAGGTGGTTCACCCTCTGGTACACCAGGGACAGCTAGTCCAAACCCATACTCTAGAGGGCCAGGCTCTGGATATGGAGGAGGATATCCCAAGCCATCACAGGGATACCCAACTACACCACAGGGATATAAATGAAATTCATGTTGTTAGGAATTTTCAAATTGACAAAAAATATTTATCAGTTATTGATCATTTATGGACAACTGGTTGTGGTAGAGTTGCTGATTTAGCAGAAAAATTGATGTTTATTAGCCCAAGGCTGTGTCTATCTTCGTCAACCAGTCAATTCTCTTTTTCTTTCCAATACTGTCTATATACGTGTATATTCATACAGCATTTGTTCAATTATTTCAAATCATTAAATATGAGATCGTGAAACTGAAATATTAATATAAGGCACTTTTTCTATTATAATTATGCTTATTTGTAATAAGTCATTTTTTTTATCTATCATATAGACATATAGACATATAAATGTGTTCCTATTCAAAATACAGATGGATTTTTGTTATTTTTAAAAACTGAATGGAAGTTGTCTTAAAATTCCATTATTATTAGATGTTGTTATCATTTTAAAAATAAATCATGAAGCTTTATGTGTGTTTTCTCCCTGTCTTTAAATTTTATAAATGTGCAATAATTAAGTCTGCTGTTAATTGGGTAAATACTGTGGAAACATTATTATTTGTAGGATGGATATCGATTGCCATGGATTTCCTGGGTATAGATAAGCCACCATAAATAATTACGTAAAATTTTCCACGCAGTACAAATATTCTATTAACATGTATGAAAACTTTGGCAAAACCATGAAATCAAACCCATACTCTAGAGGCAAGGCTCTGGATATAGAGGAGGATATCCCAAGCCATCACAGGGATACCCAACAACACCACAGGGATATAAATGAAATTGATGTTGTTCGGAATTTTCAAATTGACAAAAAATATTTATCAGTTATTGATCATTTATGGACAACTGGTTGTGGTAGAGTTGCTGATTTAGCACACAAATATTTATTTTTCCTCAATCCCCAAAAATGGGTATCCATAGAAATAAATGAAACCACAGAAGTATATATATGTTATAACAGGTGCTTTGAAAAGTGAAAAGTAAACGGAATCAAGGGAGTAACATGTAGTTAAAATATTGTGTTTCTGTTTAATAAATTTATGTCGTTGCCAAATAAGACTACTTGTATTATATTTACCTTTAAAAACAATGATGTTCACAGAACAAATGAAAACTGTTTAAAAGAAGTATAGTCTTTATGAGATGCTGGGATTTTGATATAAGATTGATCATAAAAACAAAATTTGTTTTCAAATACTGTAGTGTATCAGACATGTAAATTGTTTCATTATAAAATATAAGACGATTAAAGAGTACACATACTTTGTTTGTAATTAATTTTACTGTTGATATCAAGAGTGTATAACAAAGACAAAAATTTGAGAGCTATGTATTTATTTTGCCAGAAAGGCTTCTGAAGGATTGATATTATTTGAGAATATTTGCACCGTATGTAGTTTGAGAACCCTTTAAGAGTAAGAGTAATTTATCCTGAGTTAATTTCACCCAGAGCAGCCATAGGGTTCACATGAAAATATGACAAAACTTACTGGAAGTTTAATCTTTATGAGTCTATTTTACTACAATTTAACACACTACCATGAATTGAAAATGTTACAGATCACTGGACTTTTGCTTTTGTTGAAGATAATTGTTTTTTTGCCAGTTTTTTGTTAAAATTTGCATCCAAGGTCATTTGTAGCTGACATGCATTGTTTTCACAACTCACTTAGATCAAAGGGACTTGACATTTGTTGTGTTTGTATGTCACCCATCGTTGTCATAACTTAACTTTTACAAAATTCTGCTTTGAATCTATGGTGCTGATTGCAACCAAACTTCACCACAATCTTCTTATTCATAAGTGTAATTAGTAAAGCAATGAGTTTGATGATCCTGTCTGCCAAACAATATGGCTGCTGGCTAAAAATAGATCATTGTTTAAAATGAAAATATTTTCCCATATAACCTTTAAAGCTTTAAGGTTCCTCTAAAGACAAAATATAGGACACTTCATAAATAAACTTTGCCTGTATTCTCAACCTATAATAAATAAAGTCCAAAAATATGGGAAGATATGTTCATTTAAATATACTTAACATATACACACTGTGAAAATTGTAAATAAAGTTGAAATTATTATGTGGTGGCCAAACCAGTTCTTGGGGTGATCACTTAATTTTCCAAAAAATCTGGAGGCCTGTGAGATGACTTTATTTAATTAAAATTGGTATGGACGAATACTATTACATGTAATGCAGTACAAACAAATAAAGTAATCTAGCAGGCCTCCAGATTTTTTTGAAAATTTAGTGTGCACCCCAAGAACCGGTTTGGCCACTACATAACAATTCCAAGTTTATTCACAATTTATATACTAGTGTATAGCTAACCATGACGAACGACGTAAATTCAAACTCATAGATCGAAAATAAAATGACAACTCCATGGCTAAAAAAGAAAAAGACAAACAGACAAATAATAGTACACAAGACACAACAAATAAAATTAAAGACTAAGCAACATGAACCCCACTAAAAACTGGGTGTGATCTCAGGTGCTCAGAAAGGGTAAGCAGATCCTGCTCCACATTTAGCAACCGTCATGTTGGTCATGTTACTACTAACCTGGTAAATTGTCTTATTTGATACGTCCCATTTGTGAAAAAGAAAAGGGATTGTAGTTACGACATAAGGAACATATCTGTGAAACAGATATTTCATAATGGTCAACCAACTTGTGATGGTGTTCGTAAAATGTACGAACTATCACTTCAACTTCACCATTTGGAACTCTTGGTTTAATAGCTTTCTTGTGAGCAGCAACTCTATCAAGGAAATCACGATAAGAAATACAATAAAGTTATGTGTATTTCTAGCTTTTGTCCTAATTTTATAAAATGAGAATTTATTGGAGGAAAAAATTATTTGTACTAAATCAAAGTTTGGTATGTTGACAGTGGATGTCTAATGTTGTTTGCTGATGAAGGTCTTTATTTTGTCTTCTGTTACCTTATAGGTACCAAAAAGAAGTATTGACGGATACAATGTGTCTGTATCTTAACTCAATAGCCACATATTTTCCTTGTCTTTGATCTAAGATACAACGTTGGCACAATAGATGCTGATATGTACTTTTACCGATTGTGTCGTACTCCTGATTGTAAAAAAGAAGATGTGGTATGATTGCCAATGAGACAACTGTCCACAAGAAACCAAAATGACACAGAAATTAACAACTATAGGTAACCAGACAGCCTTTAACAATGAGTATAGCCCATACCGCATAGTTGTTTTGACGCAGTGTGGATTCGCATGGTGGATGATGCATACCTAGCAGAAGACGTTCTCATTATTGACACACTGCTCCTTTTGGATTTAATGTTGATTCCTTCAGTTTGGTGTTTATAAAAAGAAGACAACTCTCTAACACAGACCAAATAACACAGAAATTAACAACTATAGGTATATGAATGGCCTTCAATAATAAGTAAAGCCCATACTACATAGTCAGCTATAAAATGTCCATGAAATGAGAAAATCTAAAAGAATTCAACCAAGAAAACTAACAGCCTAATTTATGTACAAAATAATGAACAAAAAAAAAACATGCAAGATAGAAACAAACTACTACCACTGCATTAAGGCTTCTGACATGAAACAGGAACATACAGATTTGGTGGGGTAAAACTTACTTTGAATTGTATCTTCTTAATTGCTTTCTGAGATTAGAACATTGGTACAAACTACTGTTCCTTATAATTTAGGAGGTTTTTTATACTGGATTGTTAAAAGACTGCTATAACAAAATTCTCTTTAATTTTATCATCCATAACAAAATATATGTTAACCTGATCTGTTTAGATGCAAAAGTCTCTCAAAACAATGGATTTTTTTTTAACAAGCAATTCATAATTGCTTTTGTCATAAAAAATCCTTTTAATTCTGCTCCTCAGATGTTCTCGTCAGAGTTGAAATTCATCTAATCACCACAAACATGAATAGCTTTCTTTCACCATGTTTTCCTTCTTTCAATGCTAAAATCACCAGCTGATATCTGATCCCTGTCGTAAGTAATTACAATCTGTTACAAAAACTACTCAGGTTTTTAGCTACACCTCATTGTATCTCTTCAGAGACAGTCTTGGTACTATATTCATCGATTGTAGTTCTTGGAATAACAATTTACATGCGTACGGCATTTTTAACGTGGATACATTTCTTGATGATTTACAATACTGACACCAGCCAGAATAACAAAGTAATCCACACTGTCCACACACATCCACCACAAAAGAATCACTAGAAATCATCAGTCTTTCTAACAACAACATACTGAAATAGAGAATTAAACAGAGAATCACTAGAAATCATCAGTCTTTCTAACAATAACATACTGAAAATAGAGAATTAAACAGAGAATCACTAGAAATCATCAGTCTTTCTAACAATAACATACTGAAATAGAGAATTGAACAGATAAGCAAACTAGTACAGAGGATGGAATATTGTCTGGTGAATTTTAAAAATACTAATGTTGATGAATAGCATGTTTTTTTAACTAATTTGTTCTATTATAGATTAGGGCTTTTTACATCAAGGAACTTGAATTTTTTTTATATTACTACAAACAATCTAACTTGGTTACTGACAACAATTATTTCACATGTATCTGAAACTGAGTTGACACGATGTCCAAATGACATAAACATTTTAGTTTGCATTTTTTTATGCTATACACTTCTATTTTTGTAATGTTCTATATATCTGTTAATTTGCTTGACATTGTTTTAAGTTTTTATATATAGAGATCACCAAGAGTTGTATCCATTTCATTTTCAACATGAACAAAAATGTCATTGAGATGAAAACAATTTGCTGTCGATTTAATTAGATGCCATGACAACACTTACCTAGCACCATAACCAATCAAACAGTCCCTTTCCATTTCCCCCAGACGTAATCCTCCATCTCTAGCCCTGCCCTCTGTAGGTTGACGTGTCAGGACAGCGCGTGGACCTTTAGATCGAGCATGCATTTTGTCCATCACCATGTGTTTTAATTTCTGGTAATAAATAGGACCAAAGAAAATATAGGCAGATAATGGCTCCCTGAAAAATTAAAAGAATATTGGCTATATTTTCATACAACAGCAAAATTAAGACTTTCGTGAATTCTTTAACATTTCTGGATACTGATTTAAGGGAGTTCGCTTCTCAGTTTCAAAACAATAAGTTTTTCAAAACACTAGTTTATATTGATAGGGGACTAATAAAGGAATCAAAAGAGCAAATAAAATATATACGTCAATGTGCTTGTTTTCGAGATATTAGCCATTGAAATTTTGGCAGGAAAATATTCTCTCTTGACTTTTCATAGCTTTATAATCGACAAGTTAAAGTTCTCAAAAACTATTAAAAAATAATTAAAATTTTATAAGACTTTTACAGATGGCTTATCATTATACATATAAAAGATTTATAAAAAGAAAAATGGGGGTCAATGGGCCAATTTTTTTAAGGCATTCAAATGGACAAAAAATCCAAAACATGACAGGCGAATTTCCTCAAGTGTATTTTATGGGTACAGGAAATGATGAATTTACAGAGTTTAAAATTTCCTACATCTTAAATTTTAAAAACTATGAAATTAATTCTCCTTGCCTAAATATTTTTTCCTCAAAATATGGTACATAATGAACCATCTGTGGTATACAATGATAAGGAAATGACCTAATAATAATTTTTTATATCGCTAAGACTCCTTTCACAAAAATCTGATAAGAAAAACAATTGTAAGCCATGAACGTTTCAGTATTACATAATAAATTTCAGTTGTTCAATTTCATTGAAATGAGTCCCCGTTTAAATGTTTATTTCAAGTAAGTCTTGCTTAAAAAAAGATGGATAGAGACCAGTCACTGATTGTCTAAATGTTGTATCTGTGATAATTATGTCACCTTTTTCTTAAACCAATTTAAGACAGAGATCTAGATAATTATAAGCATTTTGGTACAACACTTATTAAAGCTAATACTTTAATTTTAATTTTTATCTTATCTGTCACTTACCCTGTAATTCCAGAGGTAACATAATCCTTTCCAAGATAATTAAATCCATGTCTGACGAGATCTTCTGATAAATCGGCAACTTTATCTCCAGCAAAGGCTGAAAGAAGGGATTGATAAATTGATAAAAAATTGATATATCTATCTGTTCAAAACATGTAAATAAAATAATATTATGTATAATGTAGAATATTCACAACACAGACAAAAATCTGATTTTGAACCTACACGCTTGACGTTGAACATAAAATAGGTTTAAAATTAAATGTAGATAAATAACATGTGTGAATTATCATTTGACAAAACTGGATCCTATATAATTATCGACAAACCTGTGCCATCATGAAATTTTCCATCTAAAACACCAGCCTTGCTGCCCATCAATTCTAATAATTTACCAACTGTCATTCTACTGGGGTAACCATGGGGATTCATTATCTACAATACATATACAATATTACAATTATTTATGGACACAGATGATGCCCCGCTTGAATACAATATTATAAAGGGACATAACTCAAGAACAATACAAGTGATGCTACCCAAATTTGTACTTGATCTGAGTTTTGTAGTAAAAGTATTGTGTATAAGTCTGATAATGTTTGGTTGGGACAAACCTATGTAACAGAAGGAAGCTAAAATTTTTGCAAAATTTCGATTTATAAAGGGGCATAACCCTAGAACGGTTAAAGTGAAACCACCAAAATTCAAATATGATCTGTGTTTTGTGGTAATAAGCATTGTGTATAATGCTTTCATCACATTTAGGTGAGGCAAACTCAAGTTAGAGAATGGAAACTAACAATTTTTCAATTTTTCCGTTTATAAAGGGGCATAACTCTAGAACTGTTAGAGTGACACAACTCAAAGTTAAAGAACGGAAACCAATTTTGGGTTTACGTACAGACAGGTTTTACGTACAGACGAGGGTAAAACTTAATGCCCCCTCTGCTACGTCAGGGGCACAAAAATTCACCCATCAAGAAAAATACATCTGTTTTTGTATATAAATCTTCAGGAAAAAAGGGAGAAACTATATAAATGTCCTCCTGATGAATGTTTTTCAATGTACATCAAATTACTTCCTCAACTATTCATTTTTATAAAACATGAATGGAAAATTTTACATAAATGTAATTGTAAGTCAATTATGTCAAGCAGGATATTTGATAAAACATATCAACTACTACATAAGTCTTAACATTTAAACTTACAATGTCTGGACATATTCCCTACAAAATAAAACAAATTATATTTTAGTTTGGGGTAAGGAAAAATAAAGCAAAAACCAAGTTCTTATCATATAACATCCCATGATGTTTTTATATATTTAAAATTGACAAATATCCTACATCTCCTTTGATCAAAGTATGAACAAATTCTATCATTTCGATTTTAGACTCCCATACCACCTTAAGTTGTATGTTTGTATTCTTTCTGAACAAGTTATCTATTATAAAATCTGGATTTACTAACACCTATGTCAGTCATTTTGTATTCACTGTTTTCATTCTTGGTTTGTTTAAATAATATTTTATCTGAACTAGTCACCAAATTTTTAAAGTTTTTAACTTAATATTGCTAAAATAACACAACTTTCTTCAGATTTATCTTAGTTTCCCTGAGCAGTTTTGATTTCAACACACAATTTTTATGTAATACAGCTTGATGAAGTTGAAATAGAATTGACCAATAAACTTATGGTTTTAGTACCTACCAGGTCAGTGAATGGCATGTCTTCTTGTGGCACTATCAGTCCACACACCCTTTAAATCATAGAAAAAGACATTAACACTAAATAATAATTTTAAATTTCACAGTTTACAATAGGTCAGAAAAAGTATATGTTACCATCAGTTGATTGAGAACAAAATGTTGCAGGAATGTGGAAATAGTAATAAAGTTTTAGAATAGTTTTCTTTCAAACATGTATAAATATGCTCTGTTCATTTATATTATTCCAAAACGATATGTGCAATTGACAATATTCAATAATCAAAGCGCTGTAAGCGCTGAAGGCAGTTAACCAAAAACCAAGGCAACCGTAATTATGAAAACTGTGGCAATGTTGCCTCAACATTTAACATTCATATATAGTACATTCATGTTTTCTAATGATTTATTTATTAAGGCAAATAATTTATATGTTATCAAGGTTTCAAAAGCAATGCATATATCAATGTATATGTTTTATGGTGAGTCTGCAGTGGTACAAGTTCCCAATGATTGCAGTTGTTCTACTTGGCAGTTAACCTTGGTTAGAAGTTCAATTTGACGTAGTATGAACATGTAATAGTATGAATGGACTGGTTTCCCTAGAAAGAAAACTGAGTTTGTGTTCTATAGTACAAAAGTTATGAGACACGAATCAGACAAATGTTCACTACAACAGGGATCAAAGATGAGGTATGACTGACTTGCCCATAGTAAATGTAAATGATTTGTTATTTTGTCCCATACATATGAATATATATAATTTAGGGGTGGGGATCTCAACGTTTTTCAAGTTCTCAAACAGGTAGGGCTAGGAAGAGGAATTAGGGGGCAGGATGCCCAGCCCCCTCTTTTTGGGAAAAAAATTTGGTTGCTTATATAGGGAATCACTGAAGCATGACTGGAGCGGGCCCCTCTTAGGTCAGTCAGTGGGCCCCACTTGTGAAAATTTCTGGATCCGCCACTGGGGGTAGGGTGACCCTAGGGACTTCCCCCACATTTCATTTTATTTGTTATATTGTGCCATACATGAATATATATGGTTTAGGGGTGGAGATCTCATTGGTTTCCAAGTTCTCAAACAGGAAGGGTAGGGTGACCCAAGGGACTCCCCCTATATTTCATTTATTTAGTTATATTGATCCATACATGAATATATATTGTTTCGGTGTGGGGATCTAGACCGTTTCCAAGTTCTCAAACAGAAGGGTTGGGATGACCACAGGGACTTCCCTTATATTTCATTTGATTTGTTATATTGTCCCATACATGAGTATATATGGTTTAGGGGTAAGGATCTTGACCATTTCCAAGTTCTCAAACAGGAGGGTGAACAGTGACCTCAGGGACTCACCCTATCTTTCATCTGATTTGTTATATTGTCCCATACATGAATATATATGGTTTAGGGATGGGGATCTCGACCATTTTTAAATTCTAATACAGGAGGGGTGGGGTGACCCCTAGCGACTCTTCCTATATTTCATTTGATTTTTCATATTGTCACAAGCATGAATATATATGGTTAAGGGGTGTGGATCTCGACCGTTTCCAAGTTCTCAAACAGGAGGGGGTGGGGTAACTCCAGGGACTCCCCCTATATTTCATTTTTTATTTAATATATTGTCCTATACTTGAATATATGCAGGGGCGGATTCAGACGGGGGAGGGTTGCGGGCTTGCACCCCCCTTAAATTTGCAAAGCATGGGTTGTTCTCAGTTTAATAAAGAAAATTCCGATAATTTTACCTCAATTTTTTTTAGCCTTGCTCTGCTCGGCGAAAATTTAAGTTTGCGCCCCTCCTAGCCTAAAATCCTGGATCTGCCCCTCATATGGTTTAGGGGTGGGGAGCTCGACCGTTTCCAAGTTATCAAACAGGAGGTGGTAGAGTGGCCCAAAGAAAGCCACCTATATATCATATGATTTACTTACATTAAGGTATATATAATATAGTTGCATTATTTGTGAAAATAAAGAATGAAACTTTCAGCTACTTTAATTGACCCTTCAAAATTGAGAAAAAAACAAATAACCCCTCGAAATTGCAGTAATATGTTTACACTTTAAAAGCATCTCACATGCATTATCATCATTTATCATTTATAAAAAATTTTTAGAGTGTGACCATGAACATGTATATTGTTAGATATACTGTTCCCAGCTGTCACGTTGTATTGGATTTTTAAATTAAAATTTATCAAAAAACAATTTTTAGTTTCTGAATAAAATATTTTTCTGCTTTTTCTTTATTTTACATATATCTTTTGGTTTACAATACTAGTGTTTATATTCATTTACCATGCATAGATGTATTTTTTCATCTGCTTGGATTTATTTTGTAAATGATCGTCAAACCCGGAATTACCCTTATCCGCTTCCGGAATCAGATCCGATTTTGTAAAATTTTGTCTTCACGGCCGCCATTGTTATGTGTTTACAATGTTGTTTTTGTCAATCAGATACGATTTTACTCGAATTTATACAATATTTGTCGGCGATTTTCTGTATAAAGCTAGCGGTTGAACAAAATATACATCGCCGTCATGAACAATAATGATAAAAATAAGTTTTTAGCTCGTTTAATTGGAGACTTTGGTGAACATGGTGAAAAGGTTTGCAAAGTAATTTCTTAGTAAGGCGACTACGTCAGGCGTAGCTAGAAACCAACTATCCTAGTCGAAATTCCGATTGCAAAAGTGGAAGGTATCGGACCACCGCTAATTTGCACACCTGCCTTCAAATTGAAAAGCTACGAAAATTTCTTTTTATAATTTGAAATTGCCGCCAACAGCATGAACAGTTGAATTATATAATAGACTACTGACGTAGTTGTACTACGTATTGATGACAAACAATATTCCTACGACTTTTGTCATTTGGGAAATCTAAACTGCTTTTCTTAAGAGATTTTCGGCGATTAGATATTTCATACAATTGTTCTTTGACATCTTAGCTAAAAGCACAAGTCATAATGAACTACACAAGGATTTTTAATAAGCACTATTTCCTATGTGTAACTTTAAAACTTTTGGATAAATCGACGATCATTTAAGGTTTTTCTGGTCATTTTTTATGTAATCCAGAATAAAAAGTATTAAAAAAGTGTTCAATTAGTTATATATAACATTGTAACAAGCTAGATAATAACAATGGCAAGTATTTCAGGATTTATTGGGTAGAACACAAATCTAGGGTGCTCGCATAATGCAGCTTAACTGCATAAAAATTATTTACAGAGTAAGTAAGTATAGTTTTACATGATCAATTTAAAACATCCTGTATTTTGCAAACAAATTAAAATTTATAGGAATAAACACATCTATATTTAATCTTACCCTTTCTGTCCATGTCTACTGCTAAATTTATCCCCTATTTCTGGTCTCCTTGTCTGACGTAACAACATTTTTATGAGGAACGACTCCTCCGTGTTAGAAGAAATCATAACCTTTTCTATATATGATGGTTCTATTCCTTTATACCTAGAAAAATTCAAATAAAGTCTAGCATTGTTAGTTATCTCCCTTAGAACATAAACATTTAATATGATTCAGTATACTATGTATGATAATTCCTAAAGAGACTATGACCTTGAATGCTTTTTTCTACATATTCTGGCCTTCAGCTGCCAAAATTTTTCAAAACAAATCAACTAAGTTTTGGATCTTTGATGTTATTGGAAATACATTTTTTTTTGTGGATATTGATATTGAATTTAAATCAATCTGCAATTTTGTTTGAAAGATAACATTACAAAATAGTATGCCTTTGTTGTTGATGATATTCAATACTTTTTGAAAACATCTAGATTTCTATTTTATAAAGCATTAAATTGAGAATGGAAATTGAGAATGTGTAAAAGAGACAACAACTGGACCATAGAGCAGACAATAGCCAAAGGCCACCAGTGGGTCTTCAATGCAGCGAAACTCCCGCATTTTTTTTAGTACAATCTCATTGACATTTATTCCCTTTTTCATTCCATTCAGTGAGGAGGTCCAGTCAAAACACTTACATTATTGGGGCATCCCTATAGTCCACTTGTCTAGGTTGAGGGGGTCCAGCTAACATACTTACATCATTGGGATCTCCCTATAGTCCACTTGTCTAGGTTGAGAGGGTCCAGCCAACATACTTACATTATTGGGACATCCCTATAGTCCACTTGTCTAGGTTGAGAGGGTTCAGCCAACATACTTACATTATTGGGACATCCCTATAGTCCACTTGTCTAGGTTGAGGTGGTCCAGCCAACAGACTTACATTATTGGGACATCCCTATAGCCCACTTGTCTAGGTTGAGGGGGTCCAGCCAACAAACTTACATTATTGGGACATTCCTATAGTCCACTTGTCTGGGGGTCCAGCCAACAAACTTACATTTTTGGCACATCCTTATAGTCTACGTGTCTAGGTTGAGGGGGTCCAGCCAACAAACTTACATTATTGGGACATCCCTATAGTCCACTTGTCTAGGTTGAGGTGGTCCAGCCAACATACTTACATTATTGGGACATCTCTATAGTCTACTTGTCTGGGTTGAGGGGGGCCAGCAGTTGTTGATAATGGACTGACAGTGACAGCAGGGACGGCTTTGTTTACAAGAACTTGTCTGTTGTCTATTCTCTCACCTACAAACATAAAATACATTAAACAGGCAATAATCATTCAATCAATTAATAATTCGATAAAAATACAATGTGTTACAGTTTACCTCTTTCAAACAAGAAATATGGACTTGCCAGAATACTTAGTCTCTAAAAGCTTTATTCAGAAAGAATTTCTTTTTTTTTATCAATACAGAGGACAAAGTTAAACTTTGAATAAGTACAAGTTTGATTGAATCATGACAATAACTTTTGTAGGAAAATATTTAATCAAAGTGTGGTTCGTTTGATCTCAGTTCTTCATTGGTCAAAATTCAATTATTACTTTGAATTTCTTGCTTTCCTATGAATTTCCTATTGTAACGGCATGAAAAAGGCGACCATGCCTGTAACTTCACATAGAAAGAACACATTTTTTTGCAGATATTTTGAAAAGAACAAATAATTTTGTCTGCATATTGTTTTAAAATCATTAAAGAGACAGATTCAACAACCAAATCTTGTGTAATACAATATTTATCCACTCTCAACAGTTAAATTATAAATACTAGAACACACCCGCGAAATCGCAGGCATATACAGCTTGTAGAATGTTGGAGGATGATTTTTGGTAAAAGATATTATGTATGGAGAATTTCATAAAAGGTATCAAAAGCCCTCTCCCTTTTTCCAAAGTTGGATATTTGTTTCCTTTCTGTTAAATTCAATTATTTTTGTGTGTCTGGCCTCAGACCACAATTATTCTTCTCCTTTGCTACAATGCTTCTTTTGGTAAAGGTCAAATCAAATTAACAATTTGCACCGTTTCAAACATGAAATAAATGTAACTGCTTATATATAGACCATTATTAGTCTAATAAAATATGCTTCTAGGAAAATCCATCAGTGTTTTCTTTTTCTTTTGAGAGCCTTATTAACATGCCAATGGTAGGATATGAATCATGTATAAATGAATAAGGCTAATTTGAGGGGTGGTCGGACGGGTCCTGATCCCGAAATCCCGGGATTAAAACCATGAAATCATGAGATGCAGAATTTAAAGAAATGCATATCCCGAAATCGAAAAATATATTCCCGGATCCCATAAGGATCAATCCCCAAACCACGAGCTTAAAAACACCCGATCCCGACACCCCGAAAAAGGTCCTGCCTACTTCTAATCTCTCTTTCATTTTTGCCAAATCACTATTTTCCCTTTCAACAATAAATTGTTATGCCCCATTTATGAGCATTATGTTTTCTAGACTGTACATCCGTTCGTTCGTTCGTCCGTCCGTGTCTGTCCCGCTGCAGGTTAAAGTTTTTGGGCGAGGTAGTTTTAGATGAAGTTGAGCATGTTTTATTTATTTTAATATATATGCAAGTGGTATGACCCCCTTAAATAGTAAAAATTTCAAAGAAAACAGTAGACAGAATCAGGGCCGACTTTCTATACTAACATACTAACATACTAACATAGAAAGTCCCTGACAGAATATAGACAGTCTCTATATATTAAAGTAGTATAATCGTAGTTTACATGTAGATAAACGCGATAAATAATTGTCTTCTCTAAGGAGGTATAATAGTTGTGGTTCTTGCGATCTAACCACCATGATATGAAACGCGAAAAATAATTGTCCTCTCTAAGGAGATATAATAGTTGTGATTCTTGCGATCTAAACACCATGATATTGAGAACGCCCTGAATGGCTTATTTTTTCCCCATTTTTGTTATCCATCATACGATTGGTTGTACTTGTGTCAAATGTTTTTCTTATTTTAATATATATACAACTGGTATGACCTCTTAAATAGTAAATATTTCAAAGAAAACAGTAGACAGAATACAGAGAGTCTCTATATATTAAAGTAGTATACACGCGAAAAATAATTGTCCTCTATAAGGAGGTATAATAGTTGTGGTTCTTGCGATCTAAACACCATATGGAGAACGCTCTGATTGGCTTATTTATTTTTCATTTTTGTTATCTATCATACGACTGGTTGTATTTGTGCATCTTTAAAACCGGAAGTCTTAGCTATGACTAAAAGTCAGTCCGATGACGGAATCATATCCGGACTCCTTTTTTGTCGATTTTCTCCCAAAATAACTCAATCTGAATAATCATAAGAATGGATGACAAATGCGACTATGCATGTTACCTATATGACACAGAGGCATGATGATTGATTTATTGTGGAAGGAAGAGAAAAGACACCCAAAATGAGGTCTTCTCGTTTAATAGTATAGATTTAAAATGCATGGCCAGCCTCACTTTTTAAATTTGAAAATTTAACTGCCTCAATGTGATAACTATTATATCACACTTGATGCAGTGGTAGAATCTATATGTATATCCAACACAGGAATGATATACCAACCTGGAGCACCAATACCATCTGAATCTAGTGGTTCATGTTTCCAGATCTGTTTATGTGTTGTAGCATCTAACATTGGACCCATTACTTTATCAAACGTGTCATTAGCATACCTCTTCAATACAACTGACTGTTTTCTGTAAACCAAACATCTACCAAAACCTAGGATTTTATATGTAAATGTATATATAATATATGATAAATATCAGCTATAAATAAATATGTTTCTTATTTCATCTAATTTTTGTGCCATTTTCACATTTCTTGATCTGTGCAAGAAAAATATTTCCCCTCACTCCATCTGTTGACTTCAAAATTTCTTTGTTTCTTCTGTATTTTCCTATTGTGACGTCAAGAAGGCAACCATGCTTGATGACGTCACGTATAATGAACACAGTTTTCTGAAAATCTTTGAAAAGGAAGGATAAAAATCATTAGAGACACAGATTCCAACACTATAAACTTATATATCACGATATATTTTTTTGCTCTCAACCATTAAATTTTAATTATTTAAAAACATATTAAGAATTAACTGTCGAGAGTGGAGAAATATCTTAGCACAATTGTTACAGTGGTGGAATCTATATTTCTGAAACCCCTAGCATATCTTATTTTAAGTCAGCTTAGTCAGAATATAGTGTCTGGGTATGGTGACATGTCTGATATATTTGAGCCAGCATGTTTATAAAATTTGGCTCACTATGTAGGTCTTTAACAAAGCAGGTTTCATAATCATATCATAATGCATGTTTTGTACTGAAAATGCCTTCACTATTTGCCACAGGACATTAAGCATTTATCATAAATTAATCTATGTGAACATTTCTATGATATTATTACATTCTATGCAATATAAAACAATTAAGTAGTCTCCCTTGGAATTTATTACCACAATGACAGGCGTGATTGCACTTACCTCTATCAACAGAGGCTTTGTTAAGAATAAGAGCATCTTCAATATCATATCCACTATAACTCATTACAGCTACTGTAGCATTGATTCCTGCTGGTAACTTGTCAAAGTTTATCATTTCTATGGTCTGAAACAGAGAGGAGGCCAATTAAAATGTTTGTCTTTAGAATGTTAATTTGTATTCATCTATGTAGTAGCTAAAAAATATGTCACAAAAATATCATCTGGTAAAACAGATTGGAGTCAAGTGCACCTGCATGTCAGAGCAGCTTTCGAACTCACAACCTTAGTGTTGACCAACTAGTGATTACATTAGTAGAACTACAGAATTAGACCACATGGCCACCGAAGCCCCTAGAACCTAACAGAAATCAACCAGTCCCGGTAGATCAAACCCCTGAGCCAGGGAGGACCCTGTATATTGTATCCATTGTAATCTTACCTTAGATTTGACAAGTGGTGCCTGTGGATAACACAGTAGGTATAATAATGTATCAATTCTATTTCTCTGATTATAACCTATGGTTCCTGTCAAAATAAAAAAACATATATAAATCTTATTCTTTTTTAAATTTTAATTCATCATAAATAATATGCTAATTGAGTGTATAAAGGCCTCTTTGTAACATAATTTACAGGTCAATCCCGTGGGTATGCAATTTTATCATTCATATTTTCTTTAATTTTTAACAATACAAATCTTGTCAGGGAATTGTCAATATTACCGTGTATCTGTGTGTAGCATGACCATCATCAAGTAAAGAATTAAAATGGTGCTCTTAGACAATCTTAAAATTGCAGTTAGGTGAGAGCTTTTGCTCCTTGCAGTGTTGAAAACTCACTATGCAATATTTATTACAATAAAATAACTGGTCCTTTGAATTTCTTTTGTCAAGAGCAGTTAGAGATTTCTGAGTGTGCAGGGCCGTAACTAGCCCTTTTTAATACTGAGGCAAAATATATTCGCCGAGAGTAGCGAGGCGAAAATTTTTTGGCGAGGGGTCTGGGGGCCGCTTAAAGCTCTGAGAAAAATAACGCAAAATCGTGCATTCTGAGCATTTCCCGGACTCTTTCTTACATAGAAACGCAAATCATTTTTAGCTATTTTTTTGACAATATTCTGGTCTCAAAGCAAACACATAGATTCATTGATATTTAAGACTTTAAAGTTTTAGGGAAATTCAAAACATTAAAAGACCGATATGAAGAATAAAGCAAAAATCGTAATTCTCATAATCATTTATACCGGATCTGTCTGTCTGTTCTGGTCTTGTATTGTGCTGACTTGAGAGATTTTTTATGACTAGATTTAAATATAGTGACAGTCATTAGTGCAGTAATATACGTTAAATACTAGTACTGCTCAAGTCGACACTAGGGACCATATCATGCATGACCTCGTTTTACGGTATTTATGATTCTTTCATTATTGAAGACCCTCCAGCAAGATGAAGAACAGGAATAAAAACTTTGACCATTGATCATTTGTGTTTTTTCTATACATTGACATTGTGTGCGATTAGCTCCCGTGCACGTGTACTTCATATGTTAAAGGGTCTGAACACGACTTAATGCAAATTTAACCCTTGAATGTAAATTAGGTCATATGGCAATACATTGACGTTTTTTTCAACAAATGATTTGATACCGGGAATTTGGTGGTCTTACTTTAATTTAAACCATGTCAGCTATCTAGTTTTATCCACAGGCGCTTGGGTATATGATACATTTTTTTTTTTTTTTTTATTAAGATATTCAATTTTCCATATCTATAATAGATATCTATCACGTCTGTGCATATCTCACCTACAGAAAATATCTAATTTTGCAATCCATTGGGTATGGTTTTATATACAAGAAAGACAGTTTCGTATTCTTTGATATCAAGTTCAATTCTCCATGCAGAAACGACCACTTTTATCTGTGTCCAGTAGCATCGTAGATTCTTAAAATATTTTCTCACATAATGCCTGGACACCGGTGGACATGCAACATTACACAGTGTGACACGTTTACAAATGAAAATCAACACTCAGACTAGTCATTAAGCAGGACAATAAATGAACAAAAGACAAAACCGGGACACAGAAGTACAAACAATAGACCATCAACTCTGAAAACTAAAAGTAAAATAGAAACATGGATTACGAAAAATATGCAGGAGCGACATCAGAGAGTGAAGAGAACTTGCTTCTTGCAAGACACTTCAGTGAAAACAATTTGATATGAAGACAATCATATGAAACAATCTTTTTTTTTTTTGGAAATTTAAAACATGAGGCATTTGCCTCATTTGCCTCAATGTAGTTACGGCCCTGGTGTGTGAAATATTATAATTAATACCCCTGTTTTCAGTTATATAAACTACTTTTTTTTAATGTGAACTGCTGTAATTTCCATATAAGGGTGCTTAATAGATAAGTTAACATAAAACATTAGTACCAGCAACTAGCTTTACTGCAATTCATTGAAACAGCCCATCACAAACTTCCAATATTTTGATTGGTTGAATTGTAACATACCCATAGCCTGTTTCCCCATGGCACACTGATATGTATTCCTAGGTGACTGGTTATGATGAGGATAGGGTATTAGTCCAGCACACACTCCCAGTATTGTGAAGGGTTCTATCTCTAGATGAGTTGTATCACTAAAACACACAAACTTATAAATGTTCATCAATGAATTAATTCATGACGCCTACATGGCTCAACTGGTTAATGTTTTTATATAGCATATGTTTTTGTTTGACAAACATCATCTCATGTCAGGTATAATATTAACTCCAACTACAGAACAAATCACTTTAGTTTTAAAAGAAATTTTGAATCTGAATTATTAGAATGCCATATTCAAAAGAGAGGAAATAGAAACCAAAGGGACATACACATTTGTAATTAAAGACAAACTAACAACAGCATGGCAAGAAAAACACAACATAGAATAACCAATGACTGAACCCTACCAATACCTGGGAAGATCTTAGCACTATGGTAGAATAAGCAGATACTGCTCCACATAAAAAACCCTTGCATGTAAAGTTCAAAACAATTGACAAAACTTTGATGAAGACCTTCCAGATGCTGAGGTATGAACCTCAAGTTTTATAGAAAAGAATTAAAAGCAAAATTTCTATTGCTCTCAAAGTCAGTGTTCTAAAACTGACTACTTAGAGTTAGGTTTTGTAGCTGTGAGCAAGTTTTGTTCAGCAATTAAGTTAACAGTTTATACAGGATCTTATAAAGCTTTCAATAATCCTGTCAGGATTTTTAAACAGCCTAAACTTATAAAAGATAAAAATGTGATTTATCAAGTGGTATTGTTACTAGATCATGTAATTTATATGTAAACATTCTTTCCTTAACATAATTCCTACCTGTTGATCTGAGATTCATACAAAGCTATCATACAATCATTTTCTTCATTGACATCTAAATATTCCACTAAACCTTCCTTCAGAAAATCATCAAAACTCCTGTCAAAGAAAACAAAATTATGATTCTGTTTTAGTTTGATTCATTGCATACCAGAAATAAATAATTGTGAATACAAAATGCACATATTTCATAGAATTCAAAATAACAAGTAGCATGTGTTAATGTTTGTAGCATAAAAAGGTATTGAGACTTGAAATGTATTTTTGGTTGATAAAGATTTTTAATTACTGTATGTAAAGGTAAAAGTTTTTCTATTCTATCAGTATAACAGTTAGATATAGTTTGAATTACTGTATCTGGTCAAATGCCTGTATGATAACTTGACTTTACTGTTGCAGTTTTTTTTATCTTGTATCTTAGACTCAACTTTTTTGTATCTCTTTACAAGATAAAACGATAAATGCTACTGGAATATAAGACTTTACTCCTGTCTTTGTCTATACAATCACAAACAAACCTGAATTACTGACGTTATTCTTCTACCAAACCACTTATTAATTCTAAGTTAATGATTTTAAATGTATATGGTCATCAAATAAAATTCCTACCTGAATCCCTGACTTAATTCCTGTATATGTTTATCTTGAACCAGAGGTCTTCTATTCTTTACTATTATATAAGGTCTGAAATTTATAGTCAATGTTATTAATGGCTTATATGTTCAGTATCACAACATTCTTCAATTAACTTTGTCATGTTTTTAAATTGGAATAATATCTAGGACAAGTGGTCAGTTAAAACTGAAAATTATCTTTAATTATAGAGATCAAGTCTCTTTACTTTCTATCCTTGTTAAATTGTGCTTTAATTTGCAAAGACTGTACATTTTATATGTATAAAATAAAATTGAGAATGGAAATGGGGAATGTGTCAAAGAGACAACAACCCGACCATAGAGCAAACAGCAGCCGAAGGCCACCAATGGGTCTTCAATGCACAGTTTGTTAATCACTGATTTAGATTAAAAGGGGTAGTGGATTTAGAGAGGCGAGTGTGACCACACCACATATACATGTGCCTGACCACTTTTGAAATATATTAAGATATATCAATGTATTACTAGATACTCACCTACACAAACGACCACCATCAGTTGATATATATACACATTTATGACTATGATTACAACACACTGACACAAACTCATTAATAAATCCAGCTCTTCTCATCTGTCTAATTGTTTTTACCAGTTTGTTATAGTTTCTCACAACTCCAAGTATATTTCCTGTAAATAAACACAGATATATAATTATATATGGTCTAATTATTATTTTTCAAGGAAATATGCTACCAATAAAATTGAGAAGGGAAATGGGGAATATGTCAAAGAGACAACAACCCAGCCAAAGTGCAGAAAACAGCCCAGGGGCACCAATGGGTCCTCAATGCAGCAAGAAAATCCTGCACCTGGAGACTGCCTCAGCCTGCCACCAAACAAAAATGTGCACCAGTTCTCTAAAAATGGATGTCATTCTTAACTTCAAATCGTATATTAAATGAACTGAAATAAAAAAAAAACATACAAGACTAACAAAGACCAGAGGCTCCCGACTTGGGAAAAGGGTAAAAATGAGGCAGGGCTTAACTTGTTTCAACCCTCTCTATATCTGTAGCCAATGTAAAATTAGGAAACACACAGCAATATACACAGTAAAACTCAGTTTAAAAGATGTCTGGGTTTGATGTCAGAATTGGTAACAAAAGAAACTTTGCAAAATTTCAATGATACTGGCAGTTACTGACATGACAGATTCAGACCTCAATTAAACTGATATAAAGATTACCGTATGTCTTCATCATATGAATACATGTACAAAAATAAATCAACTGGTGGAAAAATAATTATAATACATTTGATGTGTGCTATAAATCATGATTCCTTTGTTTAAAGTACATGTGTGTTTGATATAAAATGTCTGATTATTTAAAAGCTTTCAATTGTCAAATATATCTTTAAGGCTTAAATAATGTAACAACCACTAACCATTTAGAAAGACAATGTAAACTTCCGAGCTGGTCATTTCTTCTCCACTCAGGAGCTGTATATCCTCCACACCCAGGTTAAAGGCCAGTCTAACTATAGGGGCTTCCTCTAAATCTGTCGTTATATGGGTCATCAATGCCAAATTTTTCACTAAACCACAAGCCTGAAGTAATAGAAAGTTTGCTGTATAAAAATTTAAAACAAACTAGAAGTAAATTAAATAACTATTACTAACATACTAAAAAGTGATCTCACTTTACATACTGTAAAAAAATATCTCATAATGGAATTACACAAAAAGATCAGAAGCATTTTATATCACTCAAAGGTGTTAGGCTTTTGTGTAAATAAGATAGCAGCCAATGACACAAAGTTAAAAATATACATTTAAAGGTACGTTTGTGAGTATGATGTTTCTATTTGATCACATCATTTTTGTTATCTTCTCACATGTCTTTTTTCTTTGCTGTTGATTTCTATCATTCCTACAATATTATCTGTTTTTGTTTCATTATATTCATATATTTCAGAAGCTACATGTTTATGAATTGATAAAATTACATATAGAAACATATATTTTTGAATTTGTTGACCACTGAAATTTGTTGTTCACCCTTAACATGTCCTCCATGAAAAGAAGATTACAATAAATAATAATGAATCCATCTTTTTAAACCTATTGGTTTGATATATTCTTATTGTCATTGCTAGGTTTCCTCTTCTTACATTCCCCGACTATATATTATTACCTCCCCTTCAGGAGTATCACTTGGACATAACGTTCCCCACTATAAATAATTACCTCCCCTTCAGGAGTAACACTTGGACATAACGTTCCCCACTATAAATAATTACCTCCCCTTCAGGAGTAACACTTGGACATAACGTTCCCCACTATAAATAATTACATCCCCTTCAGGAGTATCACTTGGACATAACGTTCCCCACTATGTATAATTACCTCCCCTTCAGGAGTATCACTTGGACATAACATTCCCCACTATGTATAATTACCTCCCCTTCAGGAGTATCACTTGGACATATAACATTCCCCACTATAAATAATTACCTCCCCTTCAGGAGTATCACTTGGACATAACATTCCCCACTATGTATAATTACCTCCCCTTCAGGAGTATCACTTGGACATATAACATTCCCCACTATAAATAATTACCTCCCTTTCAGGAGTATCACTTGGACATAACGTTCCCCACTATAAATAATTACCTCCCCTTCAAGAGTATCACTTGGACATAACGTTCCCCACTATGTATAATTACCTCCCCTTCAGGAGTATCACTTGGACATAACATTCCCCATTATATATAATTACCTCCCCTTCAGGAGTATCACTTGGACATAACATTCCCCCACTATGTATAATTACCTCCCCTTCAGGAGTATCACTTGGACATAACATTCCCCACTATATATAATTACCTCCCCTTCAGGAGTATCACTTGGACATAACATTCCCCATTATATATAATTACCTCCCCTTCAGGAGTATCACTTGGACATAACATTCCCCACTATATATAATTACCTCCCCTTCAGGAGTATCACTTGGACATAACATTCCCCACTATGTATAATTACCTCCCCTTCAGGAGTATCACTTGGACATAACATTCCCCATTATATATAATTACCTCCCCTTCAGGAGTATCACTTGGACATAACGTTCCCCACTATAAATAATTACCTCCCCTTCAGGAGTATCACTTGGACATAACATTCCCCATTATATATAATTACCTCCCCTTCAGGAGTATCACTTGGACATAACATTCCCCTACTATGTATAATTACCTCCCCTTCAGGAGTATCACTTGGACATAACATTCCCCACTGAGATGGCTGTAAAGATCTAGGTCCACTCACTTTCCTCGTCTTCTCAAACTGTTAAATCAATAAATAAATTTAAAGACCAGACTTAGAGCTTCAAACATATCATATGATCTGCGTCTGATATACATTGCTAATACTTTGATTGATTTTGGAACATTCAATTACCAAATAATGGATGAATGTTGATTATTGTTATTGGGTTCTTATATTGCATCAATTTTCAAATAATACAGATTTTGCATAGATATTTTGTTTAACCCAAAATGAGTTAACAAATGCATTGGTATTCATTTGCATAAGGTTGATTTCTATCCCATGCAGATCATGTTATTAAACATAGAGTAAACATATAGAATTTGAGGTAAAAGGTATACGTCCATGAAACAGCAAGCTTGTGACCCCCTGTCAATGAATGGTCTACAACTATAGAAATGTCAATAATTATAATATATCTTTTTCTAAATCATGCCAAGTTTATACATGTAATTGAAAAATGATTGAAACCATTTGCCATGTCAGTTTAATTTGTGAGTTATCTCCCATTGACTGTCAACATAAAAATAAGAAAATCAGGTATGATTGCAATGAACAAGAGACCAAATGACATGATTGATTGTACAATTTCATGGTGATAACTTTCATTGCTGAAAGTACATTAGTTTGAACATACAGCTATTAATATTTGCCCTCCAAATAATATATTAAATTTATAGAATTATTAGCTAATTCATTCATGGTTAAGAGCTGTAGACTTACCTGACTGGATATTCTAGTCATCATCCCTAAGGCTGATATGTACGACAATCTGGACAATACTTGGGTCACACCTGATCTGTCCATTTTGAATCTCTTGATTGACCAGTTACCCTATGTAAACATAACAATTCAATATCTTTAAGTTTCAGTTTTATACCAAAACCCAACAAATTAATGGAAAACTAGATATTTGTATAAGAATGACTAGATATCTTATTAAACAATCAGTTGAAATAGAATGATTAGCACAATATTTTTTTACATACACCAAATGAATGATCTGAAGAAATAGAGAATTAACAAACAAAAAACTGACCCAGTTCAGAGGTAGGGTTAATGTGTCTGTCCCAAGTAATGAGTAAATAATTTTGTGGTTGTTGTTAAAATTATGTAGACATCCTTGTCTCACTAGCAATCATACAATACCTCATTAATTTTTTTTTATAAATGAACAAAATGACCAATCAAAAGAACCCAAACATTTTGACATACTGATCACAAACACAAGTTGTTATTTGAATAAAGAAGTATAAAACTTAACATACTGTAGATATAGCATTGACCAGCCCATTGGTGATCTGATCTTGTCTAATGTGTCGTACAATATCAAACTGTGCTGCTCTAGGCTTAGGTATGGTCAGGTCTGCTATTCTTTTTAACTGTAACAGAAAATATAAATAAAAAAATACAAAATGTGTAAAAATATCACCCCAATTGAGGCTCATTACCAAATTTGTACTAACCAAAGGCAACACAATTACAAGGAGTGCCAATAGGTTCTGCTTAAATACTTTACTAGA
The DNA here is from genome assembly GCF_965363235.1 of Mytilus galloprovincialis. Classification (NCBI taxonomy): domain Eukaryota; kingdom Metazoa; phylum Mollusca; class Bivalvia; order Mytilida; family Mytilidae; genus Mytilus; species Mytilus galloprovincialis. Next base: position 88,134,403 of record NC_134847.1, read on the forward strand.
GCAGGCCAGATAAGCTAAAGTTTTGGAGGGGTTGGTGTTACTCAGCCCTTAGTATTCTATGCAGTGTTTTATTGACTTCAAGACTTGTCTTTTCATTGTCTTTATTTTCTGCCATGAAGTTGTTAGTTTTACTTATCTTGTAATGCCCCATTTGTATCTTCAGCCTTTTTTGTCACATCAATGTGGAAGAAACAGATGAATAACCATTGCTTAATGACTCACAAAGAACCCTGATAATGCTTGGAATGATATTTAATGACAAGTTTTAAATCTTAAAGATTTTATATTTTTATTAGAAAATGTAATTTCAACCGTTTGAAGGAACTGAATTAGATTGAAATTAATTTCTTCTAGTTGTCTGCCCATAGACCGTTATTTGTATTCCCACGCTTCATGGGATATAACCATTCAGCACGACAAGGCCGACTCGATTAGAAGTGTTTTCCCAGCTAAATTTTTTTATCTTGCTTATGTGAATTTATTTGATGTTATGTTAAATGTTTTGATTTCAGTAGTAATTATAAATTACTGACTATATTTTGTCGACATGATATTATGTATCATAATGTGCAATTAAAATCAGCACATGGCATTGTCGTGTGGGTATTCTATTCTAACTTTAGTCTGATTATTTATTAGTGTTATGTGCATAGAGTTGGATAATCTATGGACGTTAGTAATTGTAGACGAATACAATTGTGCATTCCTATCATAAGTTTAAATACGTATTAATGTGCACTCAATGTATAGGTTGTCTTAAAAATATTCATATAATACACAACAATTGTTTACCTCTGAATTAAATTTCTTGAATAAATCTTCAAATAATAGTGACAGCAGCTGGCCAGCCAACTCTAACCTCTTGTTACCATAGTAATCTCTGTCATCAGCTTTGACCTTGTCACCTTTAGCCAATATGACCCTTCTAACCATCAAGGCCATGTAAGCTGATTTTAATTTAAAGTTCCATTCTTCCACCTGTCAAATGAAACACAAAGAGATTTTTACAAGGATATAATATACTGTATAATAATTTCAAATGTATATGTATTTTCTATAAACTTTCATGGGTTATGGTTTTTGGATTAATGTATCATTCCTTGAAAGCTTTTACAATAATTAATATTTGAAAATGACATAAATTTTAATAATTTCACATTTCTTACCATTGCACAATATGGTTACTCAAACTTTGGAAGGAGATTTTAAATAATAATTTACATTATATGGGAGATAACTCATATTTTGCCAATGATTGATATAAAAAGAACCTTTGTAAAATATTTCAATTATGTATAATATAGTGATCAGAAATCCTAGTATTTATTAGGTATTAGTGAAAACTCATAGGAATGATGAATGGACTGACCAAACTTATCTATGTGAAAATTTCCAGACTAGCAGGGAACAAAGAAATATATAACAATTTTCCCAACTAATTCTTAGATAAATGTCTGATAAATGTCTGATATATTTTAGAATACATTCATCTTACTTTGGATTCATCATTAGTTATATGAATATGAATCTTTTTTGTGAATATTTTGGATAAACATGAACAGTGAATGGAACTGTACTACACAACAACAGATTAAATCATACAACAATTAATGCAGGGATCTCCATGGCCTGTTTATTGATGGCGCCCCACTATCATTAAAATATCTTGTGCCATCGTCAAATGACCCGCGCCATCGTTAAATTGTCTTCCGCATTGTTTAAAACTCAAAATCATTTTAAATAGCCCTGCACCATTTTTTTTAGCAATTATAATTAAATGCAAGTAGTTGCATAACCCTTAGGCTTTTGATATTATAATCCAATACAGTTCTAACGCCTGAGGTATATCCAGATTAATATCGCTAATCACTTGTACAGGTAGATTAACAAAGCAGACAGGAGAATATTATCTGGAAGATAGACAATTCGTTTATCAAATTATTAAACTAAGTTTCGGCAAATGCTTATGATAATTTAGATTAAATAAATAAATAAATGTTCCAGTTACAAAGAAAACAGTTAAACAAGTCGAACACATGCTTTTATTTTGACTTACACAATCAGCTTCCCTCTTTTTTAAGAAGTACAAAATAAGATGTAACACATTAATATAATTTTATCGCAAATAATTTGAGTACTGTTGTTTCGATAATATAGAATTACTTTAAAAGTTAAAAATTAAAAAATTAAATATTTCCTGTGAAGAAATGCTGTATCTTAATTCCAAATTCATTTCATAGTTTACAATCAAATTATAATAATAATAATAATAATAATAATAAATTCTTTATTTAAATTGTTTCCGGTTTAAATTCAGACTGGAAAAGATGCATGTTGCATAGCATCAATTTACTAAATACAGTCATTAATAACCTTTACATAAGTTTGTCAACGTTTGCTTAACAAATCTCTTCAACCTTTTTTCAAAACCAGTACAATTACGAATCGTTTTGTTATACTGCAAATCAGCCATTTCGGTAATGCCTAGTGGGTTCATGACTTCTGAATTTGACAGTACCTGTGAAAAATAAGCTCCACATGATTTTTAACCCCCCATAACAATCACCAGCATTAGCAAGAAAATTACATGGGGACCTTCATGACAATTTTTGAAGATTCTCGACTAAGGGGGGAACAAGAAGGCTTGGCAATTGAATGGTTACAAACAGCAATTAATGAAAACATTGATACTTCTATAATGAAAATTCAAATAAATATAATTTAAATAAGCAATGAATGAGCATGTTCACCATTCCTTATATGGAGGGATGAAATACTTTCCATTACGCTACACTTTAAGGCGTAGACACGATTTATAATGATGAAAGTTCCTCCATCGTTCAATTTTCATCCATGGGGATCCCAGCTGGTTAATGTGAGAAATATTTGTAAAGACTAAAAAATTAAGTATCCATATTTTTTTTTTCACACCACAATTTTTAAAAAATCAATCTACATATGAATTAACTTTTAAGACCATGATTCATTTATTCATTAAACTTTTATCAGAAATAAGACTACTTGAATTATAAGTAAAACTTACAGGAACATGAGCCAGCACAACATCATGTAGAACCTCTCTGGCATCATCCATCTTTGTTCTCTTACCAACTCCCCACATGTGCCTCTGTCTTACTCGCTTACCAATATACCCTAAAGCCTAAAAAATAACAGTATAAATCATGACTAACTCCCCACATGTGTCTCTATCTTACTTTCTTACCAATATATCCTAAAGCCTGAAAAATAAGTTTAAATCATCAATCCCACATGTCAATGTACCTCTGTCTTACTCATTCTGGCAACTTTCTATGCAAATGTCTGTCTATTTTAATATCTATGACATTGACCATTGGGTATAGACCTCAAAATCAAAAGGGACATTCATCTCTTTATAAGTTACACCTAAATCAGTTCAGGTTGCAATTTTGTTTTCAGTAATTGATTTAGCATCTAGAAACCACTTTTTCACACAACTTTCATTCTTTTGTTTTGTAACTACAACATTAGCCTTTGACAAAGTGACCTCAAAATCAAACTGTATCTTCCACTAGTTATATATGAAAGAAGGTTGTAATTTATACAGCAATTGAGTCAGGATCCAGAAAAAAAGAAACTGACAGACTGACAAGTAAAAAAAATATACTAGTAGTAAACTGTTGACACAGAGAGATGTCTCAACTGTGTATTTTTTCTTGTTTAATGCATCATTAACCTACAAACTATGTAATAATTTTCATGGTTAACAAGACATGACTGACCTGAACAGTGCCCAATCTGCACAAAAATTGGTTTTAAAGTTACAATAAGCTTTTCACAATTAATCATCTATTAATCATACTCCTCTATTAATGCACTGATTGTGTCCGGAATTGATTTACATACCTGATTTTGTGTGAAGACCTGAGCCCTATGGCATTCCTCTAGACAAGGAGCAAAGGCAGCTAGTACCTCCTCCTCACTCCCGATCATCTGTACAATCTCCTGATCACACTCTATACCCATGGCTTTAAATGCTATAGCTATAGGTATATCTTCAGAGAAGGTGTTGTGACGTAGATAATACTTGTCATTCTTTGTTGTAACATAAGTCTTACTCTTTCTCTCATGTGTGGAACTGAAAAAATGTACCAAAATTTAAAAGAACAAATCAAATTTTGTTTCTAATTTTAAAATTTGTTATGTTATAAAAATAGGAAAACAAAGAGAAGGAGCAGCTAACCATTATAGAACATCCTAATTGTTGGTGTAGTTCGTGTTGCTCAAACTTTAGTTATCTGTGGAATGTTGTTAGCCTTTTTCTTGTTGTTTGTTTGTCAAAAGTGTTTGTTTTCCTTCAAATAATGGGTTTTTATTGATCCTTGCTATTATCTCTTTTTTTTATAACTTTTATACTGTAAATTCAGATATTATTGCGAAGTATTTATTATTGCGAAAAATGTGACAGAGTTGTAAACGCAATAGTTTAAACTCGCATTTTGAAATATTTTATATAAATTAAACAGGAGTTTTCTCAAAATTGTAAAAATTAAAATCGCTATGAAGTCTATAATGATAAAACCCAATAATAAATGCATGCAATAATTTCTGAATTTACAGTAACCTGTTTCCTTTCCACATTTACACACTACAACATTTGATGTTTATACCTAGTAACTGAACATTCCACTGTGTTTTTCCTGCCACTGTTCAGATCAACAATCATTCTGTTTTTAGACAATTGTTCCTGTATAAGAATGACTTTCTCCACTCCCCTGACAATGAAGTAACCTCCAGGATCCATAGGACATTCATTAAGTTTGGCCATCTCTGCTGGACTCTTGCCTGTCAGGACACAGTTAGAACTCTTTAACATCACAGGCATTCTGAAATTATATTATATTCAATTAAAAAAAACATTGTATATACAGTCGACTCTTGTTATCTCGAAGTCAGCCGGACCAGAGAAATATTTCGAGATACATGTAGTTCGACTCAAATGATAACTGGAAGTTTGACAGAACAAGGGACACAACTCTTCTTTAGCTTGGTAAAGCTAAAATAAATCCGGGTGAATATGGGAAGGGGATCGATATTCTCGTATCAGATCGATGTATTTGTATGTTATGGTCTTTCATTATTATAATAACATTATTTTTACTTATTCAATTGTTTCAGTTACAATTTTTTCCTATGGCTTTTATCTGAGAGAGTTATTTGCAATCGATAGTTTCGTTATTCAGGTCGTTTATAGTTGACAAAATTGTTTATTCTCCGATACAAGAGATTTTAGAAATTTAGATTTCTCTTCATTTTGTTTTATCTCACACAAAATACATAAAGATTAAAGATGCCGATTGAGTATTTTTGAGGTGATCATCAAAGGAAGTCATAATCCTTACTTTATACACAGCCAAGCTCATTAGTGTTAATCACAATTAATTGATTTGTAAACATTTTAGATACTTTTTCATGAACATTAACAATGTAGCACTAATTATTTATAAAAATTCTATAAAAGATAAACACTCGTGGAAATAGCTTGTCATAAATCAATACAGTGGTCAGTGACTGGAAATTTAATTACACGTGTATTGTCAGATTAACTCTTCAATCCATTTAAATCTCGGAGGTCATGTTTTGACATATGTTTATTAATTCGAGATAAATAATGAACTTCGAATGCTTTTGTTAACCTTGGGATCGTAAATTTAGTTCGACACAACCAAAATTTTGACTCATCAGGAGTCGAGTTACATACATTTATATGGAACAAAGTTCGGGACCACGGGGAAACTTCGACTCATCCAAAATTTTGAGTCAACCGAGTTTGGAACAACGAGAGTTAACTGTATATTAAAAATGTTGGAATATTTGAAAAATAATGTCACAGTAATATTTCTATACAGTGGGCATGGTTGAAAATGATATATAATGGAAATTCTGAGGGAAGCCTTATAAAAGAATGGTTCTAGTGATATTTATTGAATTGCTTTGAATAACAACAGGAGACTACCAATTTCAACACAAACAGTTATTTACTTCTATGTCATTTGTCTCTGGTGGATGACTGTCTCATTGGCAATTGTACCATGTCTTCTTATTTTTAAATTGAAAGTAATTAAAAGTAAAACTAAATACATTTATACATAGCCATTGGGAAAATAAAAAGAATTTAACATGAAAATCAAGATCTAGAGATGATACAAATCAGAATGTAATTTTATACCTTCCTATAGGCATATTATTCCGGACTATCCTCTGGTTCCCTCTGGTATACTCTATATCTACTGTGATAGGAGCTGAGTAAGTCATGTCCCGTAATCGACACTGTAAATAATCATTGGAGAAAAACTTTAGTTATACTAATTTGCTGTTGGCATTAATTCACTGGAGCTGCTTTTTTTTTCGAAAGGTCTGTGGTTCTCTATAGACACTGGTTTCTCTATGAATAACAATTGGCAGCCAAAAAATTGTGAAATCATACTGAAAGTGATGTTTAACACAATCAGTCAATCAATCAAAATCTGCAACTTCAGAATATCCATATTACCTTTTGACAATAGAATTAAGAAGATGCTGTTATGTAGAGATGTATAGCTTGCTCTATGCAGTGTGAGTATTTCTCATTGTTGAAGGCTGTATGGTTACCTGTAGTTGCTAGCTTCTATTCCAAACATTTGGTCTCTGTTGAAAAGTTGACGCATTTGCAATCATATCACATCTTATTTTTATATAATAGTATTTCTTTTCCCCTCTTTCAGTTTAATTCCCCTTATTTATATGCATACCTCATGTGGAGAAATGGGTTTGGTAATGTTGAATCCTTCCTCTACATCTGGCATACCTACATATATATTGGAATATCTGAAACAGGAAAACAATCACTTTCTGTTAATAAGCTAGCATCAAACCAATAGCTTAGTTCACTTGATTACACTATAAATTTATTATGTAGTCTTAATGTTATTGTTCCAAACTTCAGAACAGTTTTTTTTAAAGGGAAATTCCACGATTTTTTTCTTATCATCTAATTATGTTCATCTTAACATAAAAAACACATTTGCAAAGTTTTAAATTTATATTCCTTCTAATAACGGAGAAAATCAAGCATTTGTAACTTTTTTGGTTGAATTCTCGAGTGGGTCGTGACGTATTAGCCCGATTTATTGAATTCTGGGAAAAAATAAAATCTGTTTAACTCTTATAGCTTATCGACAATATACGTAATTAAAAGCGCACAGCTGACGAATGGTCGAAGTTATGAACCACAATATAAGAATGAACGAAAATGAATATGCATATACCATTTTGTATTGATTGAATTAAACTCCTATAAAATTATCTCTAGTAAATGTTTTCGAATAAATTTAATTAATTATTGTTGAGATTTTTTTCATAAAATATTTATTGAACATTTTTACTGATATTGAACTGAAAATATTTCAGTTCTATTTACCGTTATTGTTTTGATAATCATTTCAATGCAACTAATGTGTGAGCAGAGTGTGTATATTATTTTGTAAAGGTCACTGTATATTTCTCGGCTTGAGGTCAATTCGTTTACCTTGTAGCTATTTAGCCGCAGGTGTGAGTTCAAGCGTACACAGGTATAAATGTTGTTATTTGGAAAGGATAAACAGAAAGGATTAGAAAGAGTATGCTGTCACGATGTTAATACACTAAGATTTAATACACGATGAGAATAAAGATACAATAATTAAATTGTGTAAATTATGTTTTGAATTGTGGTTTCACTTTCCATATTCGGTATTTATTCAAATGTAAGCTCCACGTGGTAAAAATCACGTGATGCAGGAATATAGTATCTTGGAGTTTGGCTATTTCTTTCTTTTCGGGCGGGGACTCCAAGCAAACAATTCAACATGCATCTGTATAACGGCACTGTAGATTTTCGTATTAAATAAAGAAAGTTGCCGGTCCGGTACATGAATAGATTGGTTAGAAAGCAAGGTTTTAATTTTAATTAGATTGGAAAGCTTAATTCGAGGGTTTAAAATAGAGAGCACAAATAAAAGGGGGGAAGGTGTCCACAGGGAATATTTGTATCTTATGAAACTCTTTATTTGAAAGTTTTATTTTTTTTTTATTTAATTAAAAAAGAGAAAAACAAATGTAAGACAAATTGTGAATGGTCTTTCTTCCTTTCTCGCGGCATAAATATTTCATACTTGCGCTGCAGGGGCGGATCCAGCCATTTTAAAAGGGGGGGTTCCCAACCCAGAGTAAAGGGGGGTTCCAGCTATATGCTCCCATTCAAATGCATTGATCGGCCAAAAAAAAAGGGGGGTTCCAACCCCCAGAACCCCCCCCCCCTCCCTCTGGATCCGCGCCTGCGCTGCGCCTTTTAGTTATACTAAAAACTTCACAGACTGAAATGTTTTTTACAGGTGGAAAATGTTCTATGACAGATATCATTTTGTCAGACACTTTTCTTTTTTGATTTGGTTCTAATATTTAAAAGAGTTTAACATTAAATTGTGCGTTTTACTCTAAACAGACGTTTAACCAACCCGACTGATTAACAGACCAACCGCCCATATAGCCGCATACTGAAATATAGATTAACCGACCAATCTCTCGGATTGCCGAGTGTCGGCCGCCATATATACATGTTTAATCAGTTTACAAGTGGATTATAAACGGGTCAAGGTTGAGCGAACATGAATTTCAATCGATTACACAGGTGACAATCATTTGATTGAGGCGTGTGTCGATAAAGCATTAAATAACTTTCTAATTACTAAAGATATGATTATAAAATTTGAAATCATGAAATTTTTCAAAGTATTATTCTATATGATATGTCCTTTGTGACCGTTGTATCATTCCATCAGGTCCTTAGTGCACATTTTTGTTCTCAGTGCACTAAGGAGGTCCTTTGCGGTATTTCTACGGACCCTTGACAATGACTATATATTACATTTTCCCAAATTCACCCTTGGAAAAAATATTTAAATAGATTTTAATTTCATCAAATCTTATTTTTTGGGTAATATTTATATGTTTATGAATTATATTCTTTACACCAGAAATGTTATTTATAAACAAGCGTATGAGTTTAGTAATGACAAGTAAGACAGAGTTGTATATTATTCATCTGATAGTTCAAAATGGAAAGTTATAAGTTATAAGTTATCAGCCGTGTACACTGATCAATACCTGCAGAAGTGAAACGATGCATGAACTTGCAAGCCCGACAGGAAATCGCTTGAATACCTGGACGTGTCACCTCACACCCCTCATTATTATAATATAAGTTTCCACCCAATTTAGATAAGCAAACAAATGATGATCCTTGATATCATAAAGCAATGCATAACATAACGTCTCCATATTTTTGCTGATTACTGTTTGGTTTGTTACTCTAGGAAGAATAAAGGTCTATCATTTTCAATGTGTTTCAAGTGGGCAAATAATTGGGTCCCCGTTCAACTTACTTCATATAAAAGTTTGGGTCAGCATCACTAGTGATCTTGTCATTAGCCTTCATTATCTTCTTTATCTGTAAAAATATTTTTAAAATAATACATAGTAGGACAGAAAATAATAATTTAATACACATGCAATATAAAATGAAACTCAATAATCTATAAAACTATATTATACATATAATATTGTGAGTAAAAAATGCATATGTTGTTCTGTTTAACCACTGTCCCAGGTTAGGGGGATGGTTGGGATCCCGCTAACATGTTGTTTAACCCCGACACATTATGTATGTATGTGCCTGTCTCATATCAGGAGCCTGTTATCATGGTTATTCAGTGGTTGTCATTTGTTTATGTGTTACATATATTTGTTTTTCATTCATTTTTTGTACATAAATAAGGATGTTAGTTTTCTCGTTTGAATTGTCATTTCAGGGCTTTTTATAGCTGACTATGTGGTACTGGCTTTGCTCATTGTTGAAGGTGGTACGGTAACATATCTGCATATAGTTGTTAAATTCTGTGTCATTTTGGCCTCTTGTGGAGAGTTGTCTCATTGGCAATCATTATACATCTACTTTTTTTTATATATATATGTACATCAATTATGTGGAAATAAAGCATTACAATGACCTTTGTAAGAGCTCTAACCTGGTTTTCATCTAATTCTATGACAGTCATTATATTACAGTATTATAAGCACTGAATACATCAATTTCCAGCTTCTTATTATACCAGACCTGGTTCTTTTTTTAATTTTAGAGCTAATCAGTGTGTTTACATATCTACTTTGCAAAGTATGAAGGCATTCAAATTTTCTTTTTCATTAAAGCATAACAATATCAAGATAGATTCAATAGTTGAATGTTCTAAATACTTGTATTAAAGTATATTTTACCTCTAATCAATGTGTTGTTTACATTGTATTTCAGTATATTTTACCTCTACATTGATAAAGAAGTTGAATGAATCAATGTTTTGTTTACATTGTACTTCAGTATATTTTACCTCTATCTACATTGATGAAGAAGTTAAATGATCAATGTGTTGTTTACATTGTATTTCAGTATATTTTACCTCTCCATTGATGAAGAAGTTAAATGAATCAATGTGTTGTTTACATTGTATTTCAGTATATTTTACCTCTATCTACATTGATGAAGAAGTTAAATGATCAATGTGTTGTTTACATTGTATTTCAGTATATTTTACCTCTCCATTGATGAAGAAGTTAAATGAATCAATGTGTTGTTTACATTGCATTTCAGTATATTTTACCTCTACATTGATGAAGAAGTTAAATGAATCAATGTGTTGTTTACATTGTATTTCAGTATATTTTACCTCTACATTGATGAAGAAGTTAAATGAATCAATGTGTTGTTTACATTGTATTTCAGTATATTTTACCTCTCCATTGATGAAGAAGTTAAATGAATCAATGTGTTGTTTACGTTGTATTTCAGTATATTTTACCTCTCCATTGATGAAGAAGTTGAATGAATCAATGTGTTGTTTACATTGTATTTCAGTATATTTTACCTCTACATTGATGAAGAAGTTAAATGAATCAATGTGTTGTTTACATTGTATTTCAGTATATTTTACCTCTATCTACATTGATGAAGAAGTTAAATGATCAATGTGTTGTTTACATTGTATTTCAGTATATTTTACCTCTCCATTGATGAAGAAGTTAAATGAATCAATGTGTTGTTTACATTGTATTTCAGTATATTTTACCTCTACATTGATGAAGAAGTTAAATGAATCAATGTGTTGTTTACATTGTATTTCAGTATATTTTACCTCTACATTGATGAAGAAGTTAAATGAATCAATGTGTTGTTTACATTGTATTTCAGTATATTTTACCTCTCCATTGATGAAGAAGTTAACTGAATCAATGTGTTGTTTACATTGTATTTCAGTATATTTTACCTCTACATTGATGAAGAAGTTGAATGAATCAATGTGTTGTTTACATTGTATTTCAGTATATTTTACCTCTACATTGATAAAGAAGTTGAATGAATCAATGTGTTGTTTACATTGTATTTCAGTATATTTTACCTCTACATTGATAAAGAAGTTGAATGAATCAATGTGTTGTTTACATTGTATTTCAGTATATTTTACCTCTACATTGATGAAGAAGTTGAATGAATCAATGTGTTGTTTACATTGTATTTCAGTATATTTTACCTCTACATTGATGAAGAAGTTGAATGAATCAATGTGTTGTTTACATTGTATTTCAGTATATTTTACCTCTACATTGATGAAGAAGTTGAATGAATCAATGTGTTGTTTACATTGTATTTCAGTATATTTTACCTCTACATTGATAAAGAAGTTGAATGAATCAATGTGTTGTTTACATTGTATTTCAGTATATTTTACCTCTACATTGATGAAGAAGTTGAATGAATCAATGTGTTGTTTACATTGTATTTCAGTATATTTTACCTCTACATTGATAAAGAAGTTGAATGAATCAATGTGTTGTTTACATTGTATTTCAGTATATTTTACCTCTACATTGATGAAGAAGTTGAATGAATCAATGTGTTGTTTACATTGTATTTCAGTATATTTTACCTCTACATTGATGAAGAAGTTGAATGAATCAATGTGTTGTTTACATTGTATTTCAGTATATTTTACCTCTACATTGATGAAGAAGTTGAATGAATCAATGTGTTGTTTACATCGTATTTCAGTATATTTTACCTCTACATTGATGAAGAAGTTGAATGAATCAATGTGTTGTTTACATTGTATTTCAGTATATTTTACCTCTACATTGATGAAGAAGTTGAATGAATCAATGTGTTGTTTAACCAATCCCTTTACTTTCAGGAATGCTGGTAATAGCTTCCATTTCTCCTGTAAATATACAACAATCACAGTCAGTTAAAAGTAGCAATAATTTTCATATTAGATCTACATGCAAAAAGATAAAATTAAATAAGTTTTGAAATAAAATCAAAAAACAAGGAGAGAATGTACATCCTTAAATTATTTGGATGTTTATCTATGCAGTCTTTGATTTATAACTATTTGCCTGTTTGCTTTGTTAGAACAAATGTTCGCTCAAGAATTTTATTTATTTTTTACATCAGAAATCATTAATAGATTGATGGGGATTGTATAATGTTATGGTCATTGGATGATTGAGCAATCATTTATACAAACAAAGAAAGCAAGCCAAACAAACTTTTAGCTACATTCATTACAAAATAGCTCTTTTTGTGCACATCTATGTAGACTCTGTTTAAAATACTTAAACTGCGTCAACTTTGGTGTTTTTGAACAAGCAAGGTTCGGTTTATAATTTGTATAATGTTAAAGATACATGTAGCTATAGTTTAAGCTAAAAATCAGAATAGATTGATATGATTCATTTCACATAATCATTTTCATACTGATAAAGAATATATATGTTATATGAAATATTTATAAATACCTATACATATTGTTTCCTTTTTAAAATATTGGTGCTGTTTTGTACACTTTAGTTTTTTTATAATTTATTTATTATGTACAGTATTGCCAATCATAACTATCCACTGATCTAGCATGCTTGTTAGAACATTGTAGAAAGATTGTCGACTAATATCTAGAAATTTTGATTCGATAAAGTGTTTTCATTCATTCATTAAAAATAATATATAATCTGATATACATGTGCTGTTACCTAATATCAAAAGGTTTTCATTGGTTGACTTTTATCTAAGAATATTACATCAAGTAAACAGGTATATCTCTATGTAAACATTTCTACATTTTAAAATGTACACATACACTTCACACACATTTGTAAGATAAATTCATTTATCTTTTATCATTTATTGTTTGTCTTCCTTGTTTATTTGCCCTATCAGTTTTGTCTGTTGTTCATCATAAAACATATTATTTTATTCATATGTTTTCAACTTCAATTTTTCAAAGAAAACACAATGTTATTAAATGTTATTTGGTTATTAAAGACCATCTTTTGAATCTATATGTGGTAGGATTGCTGTCCCATTGGTGTAATCTTAATATTTTCTTTTGGTTTAAATTTTAGTGGTATATTATTTCACAAGAGTGCACACACTGAAATGTCTCGCCTTCTTTACTAATCATTGATTTTATGTTGATAGTCCTAAATGTAATGCTTTATTACAACTGTCACATAAACTTAACATTAACCAAGAAAACCAAACATTGATCAATGAACCATGAAAATGATGTCAAGGTCAGATTAACATGATAAACCATGCCAGGCAGACATGTACAGCTAACAATTCTTCCATACAACAAATATAGTTGACCTATAGCTTATAGTTTAAGAAAAACAGACCAAAACACAAAAACTTAACACTGAACAATGGACTGTGAGAATGAGGTCAAGGTCAAATAAAATCTGCGCAACTGACATATAGATCATAAAATATTTACATACACAAAATATAGTTGGCCTATTGCTTATTGTATTAGAAAAATAGACCAAAACTCAAAAACTTAACTTTGACCACTGAACCATGAAAATGAGGTCAAGGTCAGATGACACCTACCAGCTAGACATGTACACCTTACAATCATTCCATACACCAAATATAGTAGACCAACTGCATACAGTATAAGCAAAACAGACCAAAACACAAAAACTTAACTATAACCACTGAACCATGAAAATGAGGTCAAGGTCAGATGACACCTGCCAGTTGGACATGTACACCTTACAGTCCTTCCATACACCGAATATACTAGACCTATTGCTTATAGTATCTGAGATATGGACTTGACCACCAAAACTTAACCTTGTTCACTGATCCATGAAATGAGGTCAAGGTCAAGTGAAAACTGTCTGACGGGCATGAGGACCTTGCAAGGTACGCACATACCAAATATAGTTATCCTACTACTTATAATAAGAGAGAGCTTAACATTACAAAAAATTTTAACTTTTTTTTCAAGTAGTCACTGAACAATGAAAATGAGGTCAAGGACATTGGACATGTGACTGACGGAAACTTCGTAACATGAGGCCTCCATATAGAAAGTATGAAGCATCCAGGTCTTATACCTTTTAAAATATAAAGCTTTTAAGAAGTTAGCTAACACCGCCGCCGCCGCCGCCGCCGCCGGATCACTATCCCTATGTCGAGCTTTCTGCAACTAAAGTCGCAGGCTCGACAATTAAAAAAAAAAAAATGAAAGGAGGAGTTCATTTTATTTTCCAGATAGTTAAAATCTGTTTCTTGAAAAATAAAAAAATAAATAAAAAGATAATGGGAAGGCATATATATAATGGGACTATATCAGAACAGATGTGTGTTTTAATTTGGATTTTCTCAAGAGTTGTCTAGTTTTAGTGTTTGTAGCATTTCAGTGACTCAGCTTGTTGGGTTTTTTTTTGGTATTTGTTTCCAGTGTACCTACATGTAAGGTCAGCTGCTCTGTTTCTGATTTGATTTTTGTGTGTTTTTAAACACTACTTTTAACATGTTTAAGCTTAAAGCACTGCTTTTGGGCTATTTCTTGACAGTTTTTATAGGTTAATTCTGGAATCATGTCATTCACCAAAAATATCGTGAATTTCGCACGCCTTTATGACGTCATTTACCAGATAGAAGGCGTGCCTGTATCCCTGCTCTATTAAAAGTTTCCAGCACTCTTATAATCGTCATTATGTAGGGTAGTATAGAAATAATTAATGTTCGGTATTTACCTAATCGTGATTGCAGTATGACTGAGGGAGGGTGACCATCCTTTCAAATTTTAATTTCCCAAATATTTTGTGTAGTATAAAATAAAACTTTTTCGCCCGTTTGCTCATCATGTATTGGAAATTTTTATGCATATATTTTTGTCACTTGGTGATGGAAGTCACATGACAGATTCATCTGAAAACCGTATTCCGTAACTGGCCTATTTGTTAAAGAAGCTGGAGTGCCCAAAGAAAACAGTTTAAAGTTTATCTCACAAGTCAGGGGACTTACTTAAATGAGTAATTTTCTAAATCACTGATTCAAGTAACATTATTTCCATAAAGGTTGGAATTAAGAGTTGTCTTTCTTTAATAATCACCTATTTAAGTAGTACAAAATAATCACTAGAAGAAGTGATTTAGTTTTACTGTAGCTTTAAATATAGAATACTAATAATCCAGGGACTAATTATGTTTCTAAACTTCTCAGAACCAACAACTGTGTTGTCTAGGATGACCAGGTCATTTCAGGTGATGACCTTGTACTGAATCTAGGATAATTACATAAAAATCACTTGTTTAAGCATCATACCTCAATTTCCTTCCCAAAAATCACTTCTTTAAGCATCATTTTTTCAATAACCCCCACTAATTTCAACACCCCGAACAGTGAAATTTTTATTGCGAACAGTAGAATTTTATTACATAATCTAAAAGATGAAACCTTGAACTTTACAGGAAAAATACTCCCACTGCTGGGAAAAATCTGTTAAGAAAGTATCAGTTCATTATGCAAAGCCATTATTACAGCATTTTTTCAACTAAAATAGAATTTGCAGCTAAATGATAGGATCAAAAGCATAAACATTGCTACTTAAAAGAAGCAAAAAATACATTTCTTTTCAATTTTACTAATGAAAAGATATTATTTAAACCTATGTGTTTGAAATTTTGGTAAAACTACAAAATCACAATTTGAGACAAAACTTCAAATTTGCTACTCAAATAAGTGATTTAAAAATCACTTATTTCAGTAAGTCCCCTGACTGCTCACATGATTTGTTTTGTTAAGCACAGAACTTTTTCATCAGATTTGCAACAATCTGGTTTTTATGTGCCATTTACAAACACTATCCACAAAACATTGCAAAATAAGATTTGTCCTTTCAAATTTCTATAACTTAGTTTTTGTATTCAAATTAGAGAAAAGTTGTAGGCATAGTAAGTCTTTTCTTCTTTGTTCAAGAGATGTCCATTTTAGGTGTTGGAGCATATTGCTAACACTGGAATGGTTGTTGTGTTTGTTTGAAACATAACATGCTGCTCTTCTTTGGACCATCTCGATTCTTCTGTCAATTTCTGTTTTAATGTATGGATCCCATACTGGACCACAGGTATTTGGGGCATGGACCCCCTTCTTTTTTCATTTGGGGCTCGTATATATGGATTGTAAAAATAAGAGGATGGTAAAGGGTTATTTTCGTGCAACGTTTTCAGCCTTTTTTTTCACGTGTTGTCGTGTTTCGACGTTTTGTTTCTCGATTTCTCATGTTTTCCTTTATTTATTTTCCATGTTTCGTGTCGGTACTCATGGTACTCTTAATTTCTCGTGCTTGTCCCGCATTTGATTAAATTTTAAACCAGCACTAAATTCAAAGTCAGTCCGGAGATTGTTCTAAATTATGTGTTCCCAGAATATTTAAAATTGCTATCAAAATAATTATTATGAATAATATTTTTCTTTCAAATCAGTTGCAACTAGCTAATTAACGCTAAAAGGTGACTGCAGGGTCATCATGTCCATTATATAATGACAACATGATCTCCAAGAACGGCTGATTAATAAATATTTTACTTTTTCCAAAAATATTTACGATTTTATTTTTCGTGTTTCATTTTTCGTGTTTTTATTTTCCGTGCAACGTTTTTGCGATTTTTATTTCATGTGTTTCTGTGTTCAACTTCAGGACCCCCTTTACCACACTCAAATAAGTATTGTAATCGACTAGTAATGAATTGTTGAGACTTGATATATGTCTATACAGTGTAGAAACTTTCTTTTTAGTGGGCCCAAAAAAAGGGGGGTCCATGCCCCAAATACCTGTGTAATGAACTGGCTTTACCTTGTCTCATGAGTTTTCGTTTATTTTACCAAATTATTTTTTCGAATGACATGAGTGTCTTGCCCCTTACCCTTTGAGTTCTTATAAGACTCCTTTAAGCCAAATTGTGGTCAATTGTCCTCCTGTTACTTCTAGCGGTGTTTTTAATCATTTAGACTGTTAGAGGCCGGCTGCTGTCTTATAGCTTTTAAAACTATTATCAATATAACTAAGCATGTTATAAAACTTACCTCAACACTTTTGATAGGTGCTGTAAGATCTGTTTTGTCAGAGGACGACATATCTTTAATAAATAAGTTGTTTTTTTCAGCTTTTACATTTCGTCATGGGCGCAGACATCTTGATTTGATCTCCCTAACTCAAACTCGTCCCACTGCCATATCGCCCCAAAAGTTTTACTCTCGTAATATCAACTGTCCCACTAATGTAAAAGACTTTTAAATCCCGCTATAAATTTCTCTACTTCGGCTATGTCTTCACTCGAAAAGGGTACTTCGACCCATCACTCAAGTATAGTTTAACCATGTTTTGACGTCTTCCAACATGACAATAAACTTTCTATATTTACAACCAATAGTTCCAAAATTGTGCTAACATTATATACAGGTGCAGGTTAAAAACATTTTCTACTAGTATCTATTGTTTGTGTTGCTTAGCCACTACAGAGGAGCTTGGTGAGTTTGGTCTTGAATTCCTCACGGCTCAGTCAATCTCTAATAGTTCACCTGGTAGTTTATTTTAGTCTCTGATGGTCCTAGGGAAAAGCTGTATTTGTAGTTCATGTCAGATATCTTTGTTTGGCCTGATTTGTACATATCTTTTAGTGTTCGGTTGATGGAGTCTCACCCGCGAAGTTCTCCTTGGTTTTATAATGTGCGTTGGAATATGTATAGCAACTCTTTCATGGATGGCTTTATGAAAGAGAGTTATACGTGCTATTTTTCTTCTTATTTCTCACTTGTGTAATTTCTAGTGGTGTTAGTTTTAATTCTTCTAGAGTTGTTACTGTTCCAGACTCTCTTGAGTAGTTGCTTTTGATAAAGCGTGCTGCACGTCCATCTCAATCTGGTATATATGTTTTGTAGGCGATCGAGGGTCCCATGCACTGCAAGCGTATTTAAGCCGTGAGATCGGACAAGGGCAAGATATGCTTGTTTCTTTACTTCCTCTGGACAGGATCCAACATTTCTTCGTATGAAGAGTCTATGAAGCCTAGAACTTGAATTAGTTTGATTCTAACAAAAAAGTAATTCCTTAGAGCTGACTCTAACCGTGTCTATTGATTTTGGGCCTTGTTATCAAATTGGTAGACACTGAGCTCAAATGGGTCAAAATGAAACTCGGTTGGATTTCATAAAAAATATAATGAACTCTTTGGGTTCTTTGATATGCTGAATCTCACTATGTATTATACCGATATAGCACTATATAAAAGCAAAAGTATTTGGTATTTTAAATTTTAATAGAATGCATGCATTGGAAGATACGTTAATTCGAATATGAAAGTGATCAAATATGCGAGCTAATAATACGTGATTGAATAGTCATTTTGTTGGGATGTCATTTTTAAGTCTAATTCCAGAAAATGATTTTTTACCAATTTGTTGTATCATACGGTGAACATGACTGGTATGAAGGAAGTTTTTGTTCAAGATCATAAAACAAATATTTAAATTCCCAGAACAGTGATTTTTTTACTTATTAAACAAGAAATTATTTCCCTGTATAATTATCTTCCATTCTTATTCTATCTGTTGTTTATCTAGCTTGCATCATCCAATAACTACATTTGTTTGCCTTGTTTACTTTAGACATAACTGAGGCATATAGTCTATATGGACACTAATTATCATTTCAACTTGAAGATATTTTCTTTACATCATTTTCCAATAAAAAAAAAATAAAAGATGTGGTATGATTGTCAAGAAGAAACTTTATACCATAGACCAAATAACGTAGAAGTTAACAATTATACGTCAACAATAAAATTAATCTGTATCGCAAAAAGGTGCCGATGACAAATGTAAAACAATTCAAACGAGAAAACTAACGCCGATCTGATTTATGTACAGAACAAGTATTAATGACAACCACTGAATAACAGACTCCTGACTTTCGACAGTCACATACATAGTGTGATGGAGTTTAACATTTTTGCTGGCGCCAACTCCCATCCCTAACTTAGGACAATGGTGTAACAACAGTACGACATAAGGACGACACAAGAATATTTTGCAGAGGTATTTACTTCCGATCCTACATTACTGTTCAATCTTTATCAGCGATTACATACGATTGTAGTGTACGTACATGCTTCGTTTGATTTATTTATATGCCCAACTATTGGTTATCATTTGATAAAAATTGGACTTCAAATTATCTTATCCTAATATTTTGAAAAATCCATATCAGAAATCATAGAGGTTCCTACAGGGTTAACACACTAATTTAACAATGAAAACTTTCGTTACAAGTTTGAGTCGCACTCTCTAAAATGTTTTTACATATATCTTTCATTTGTTTACTTTATTGACAACACTGTAATCTGTACAAAATAGAATTCAAATCCCTGATACACCCTCTATGTAGATAACAAGACGATCAGGAAGGGATTTACACTTGTTATAGATAAAAAAAAAAAAAAACTTGTATTCCTTAAGGTTTTATTGCAGCACCTATTGTTCGTATATCAAATGGATGTTTAATTCAGAGGTGAAATGCAGTTGAGATTATTTGTTCTTGCCATTTTCCTGAATGTGACTCATTTGGTATGTTTTTCTTATTCACTATTTCAATTTATACCCCGTATGTTTTCCCTTCAGTGGCGGATACATTTGAATGTGGAAATATAGTTGGAACCTCACTTTATCCTGGGTTGGGAACCCCCTATTTTCACCGCCTTTAAAATGGATGGATCAACCCCTGCCTTTTTCCTTTTGGTCAGATAACTAATAACATTTCAGTGAATATATACCTTTGGCTTTCTGATATTTAGATAGATATATATATAGGAAGATGTGGTGTGAATGCCAATGAGACAACTCTCCATCCAAATAACAATTTAAAAAAAAGTAAACCATTATATGTCAATGTACGGCCTTCAACACGGAGCCTTGGCTCACACCGAACAACAAGCTATAAAGGGCCCCAAAATTACTAGTGTTAAACTATTCAAACGGGAAAACCAACGGTCTAATCTATATAAAATCAAAGTACTGAAGTACTGAACATCGGATGACCGCAGGTTCTTGTGGATGGTCAAAAGCACATCTCACATAAACAGATCACATCTCTATACCTGAAACTTGGGTTAATTTACAGAGATATTTTTTTCTGATACAAGTTCGTGCTTGGATGATGAATAAATGACAGGAAATTCAACCTCACCGTAATAACTATTATATTGTAGTGCAAGAAATCAGTATAACTTGGACTATTATACTTGTATAATAATAGTCGTAGAGAATACACTGGTTTGTTGTTATATATATTATTAATATTACGATTGCATGTATGTACCGATTATCAGGTTGTCTGCATGTTGATATCGTAAATTATCGGTCGTCCAACTGTCTATATCAATCTGCTCAGCTCTTAATAAAACTCCTGCACAGTTGGACGACCGATAAATGTCATTTTCATCTATTTGTATATATGATAATTCTATTCTACTATTATTATAGTGCAGTGCAAGTGCATGGTGGACACTCTTCTGTAAAAAAATCAAAGCCTTAAAGGCTGTAAAAGCAATTGCTGCCATGTTAATGTTTTGGGACACTTTTATTTTTCGTCTACATATATAAGAATTAAACCTGACAGGACATGGTTGTCTAGTGAAAAGCAAGAAGGTTTTGACTTTATATCAATTATAGACTCAAGCATCATTTTTAATATGTTTTATATTTCACAAGGAGACAACAAGTTTACCAGGCTAAAGTTGGGGGTAATTATGGATTATCCCCTGGTAGTGTTTGTAACTGGGCAATAATTACTTTTATTTATTTAATTTTAACAATTTTCATAATTAATTTAAATTAACCATTCAGTTAAAACATTTCACCTTTCGAGACGCTAATGTTGAAAAATGGGACAGAAATAAAATAACTTACAAGACATAAACATGTAAAAAATAAATATATATTTCAGCTTACTAAAAATATTTTCATAGTGTTACTTTGACATCATTTCTTAAAACTAAGTCCCACACATAATTGTTCATTTGATATGGGTCATCCTCATGCGGTACGAGAAGTTTTCATGTCGCTAAATAGTCTTCTTGTCGCTTAATTTATTCTTCTTGTCCGTTCTTGACGCTTCTTGTCGCTAAAAGTTCTTCTTGACGTTATTAGTGAGACTGCTATTTTTAGATTACAGGTGGTCATTTACACTACACGTATAACCTGTGTAGTGATTTTTATTTTACGATAAATTTATGAATGAACGATAATTTTATGAATGAACAAGAGCACCTGACCTCTTTCTGAAACACCAATTAAACATATAAAATCGTATTTATTAAGATATAATTCAGTCAAATTTTCACCACTAAATCAACAACTGAAATGATTCCATATTTTGTTGAAACATCGTACAACCGGAGAACAGAAATCGCAGGTATGAAAATGCACTTTTTTCACTGGTGTTGAAAACCCAAAACTAATTTGACTAGAATTTATGAATGACGGAAATTTAAGCGATAACAATACATCGGAGTGACCTCAAGGTCATCCTCTGTAAAAACGAGTATTGAACGCCGTGTAGCTGTCTCAGGCTGTACTCTGATTATACGTTATGTAGTTTTGTGATTACTTATTGATACATAATATGGTTTTGACTGTACTTAATGACGTAAATGTTGACATAATGTCTATCATAACCAAATAAAGTGAAATGGATTGATTAAAAACTAAAACTATAAGAAAACATCTGCTATGACGAAGAAGAAAAAAATCAAATACAAGTTAGAAGTGTAATGGACAATTAGCCGCAATCGTATAAAGGTTTGGCTCAATACAGCGATGTTGAAAACCGACTTATATTGGTACCCTACATCCGGAATAGACGTATTTTGAAATAGTTTTGATTCATTTTTTCTTCAAGTTGGAATTCTATATTTTGTTATCGCTATGTATTTCACTGCTTTATCTGTTTTCCGACCAATCTTAATAATGACCCCTGTAACTTTTGCTTTAGAACAGTGAAATGTCAAACTAAATTATTAAACGTTCTAATAATGAGAAAAACCAAATATTGGTCTCCTTCTTTCTCCATGACAGACAAATCAATCTTATGGCATGTCTAAAACTGCACACTATACACTGATACATGTATATACACTGTGTACATATCATCCATATTACCTGATTATTACTGGTCTAACATGTACACGAAGACAATTATGATAAGCTGTAACATGTTAAAAAAAGATATGCTGAATTTTGATAGGAACTATACTTTAAACAAAAACACAAAAAATTCTTTCAAGATATTTATCATTGTCAGAGCTTTAGATAATTATCATAATAATGAACTGTGCAGCATATATATAGAACTACTTTAACATGTGTAATCTCATGAAAGACTGTAATAAACAAGTATATATTTTCAGATAGCGGGTAAAATAAAGAAAACAGAAAACAGTCCTGGTTAGTATAATAACCTTAACAGACATGTGTCTTGATTTTTTATGGAATGATAGTTAGCATACAATAAGAATATTTGTTTGTAATTGTGGGGATCGAAGTTTTGTGTAGCAATAAGTTATTTACGAAGTTTTATTGTCTCCATTTATTCAAGGGTTCTTACAATAAACAAGAATGTGTCCAAAGGACACGGATGCCCCACTCGCACTTTCATTTTCCGTGTTCAATGAACCGTGAAATTGGGTAAAAAATCTAATTTGGCATCAAAATTAGAAATATCATACCATAGGGAACACGTGTACTAAGTTTGAAGCTGATTGGACTTCAACTTCATCAAAAACTACCATGACCAAAAAATTAAACCTGAAGCGGGACAGACGGACGGATGAACGGACAAACAAACGAACGGACAGACGGACGGAAGGACGGACGGACAGACCAGAAAAAATTATGCCCCTCTACTATCTTAGGTTGGGCATACAAAAGACCGTTGTCATACCACCATCCTGTGTGAATGAAGATATTTTGATGTTTCTATAGTCGTGCATTAACTACTAGACTTACTTCAACTTAGAAGAAAGCTCACTTGAGCAGTGATACACTTCGTTGTTGATACTTTCTGAGGAACATTTATATAACCCCGTGAATTCCGGCATAAGTCCGTGAACTTCGGCACGGGTTACATTAAAGTCTGTAGGTCTAAAATCGACACTATGGCTGCTTTAAACGCAAGACCGTATAAAATACATACAAATTTATTCACAAGTTTACAGCTTGAGAGCTAGGGGAAGACTGCCCCAGCAACAGTTTACAAAACATATAAATTAAGTCCAAGATAAGGGTATTAAAACATTATAAAAGGTTCTCATGAAATATATCTATCATTGTCTAATCTTATGTAATAATAAACGGATTATTGTCCTGTGGCTTAACTTAGCAAAATAGCGATAATTGCTTCTTTTGAAGTTGAGTGTAAGTTTAGTACTTTTGACAGCCATCGGATTAAGTTGTAAAATAGTAAATCTATAATCTCTTTGGATATTTGAAATAAGAAACATTATATTTAAGAATAAAGAAACATTTAAAACAAGAAATATTCAACCATGTCAACTTAAAACTAAAACGAGAAATAATCAATTTAAAACGAAAGTTCATATAAATATTCAAAACGAGAGCTCATATAACTATTCAAAACGAGAGTTCATATATATATTCATTTCAAAACGAGAGTTCCTATAAAGCACTTTAAAAATTATAGTAAAAGTTCCCAATGTCACTTTTCTTCCGGTTATATTCTCCACTGCTTCCCCGAAGTGCTCGTCCCGAGCACAAATTGCTACATTTCGTATTTGGGGTTTTTAACGTTATTTCATCTATGAGCAATTCGTCTTGGGTAAATCGTCTTTGGGTAATTCGTCTTTGAGTGATTCGTCTATGGGTAATTCATCTATGGGTAATTCGTCTTGGGTAAATCGTCTTTGGGCTATTCGTCTTTGAGTGATTCGTCTATGGGTAATTCATCTATGGGTAATTCGTCTCTCTAGTTGCTGAAAGTGTGTACATACTGAAACATCACGAACATAGAAAATGCACATATTGGACCTTTTAATGGATATATATAGGGGGTATGTGGAGGGGGATAAACATAAATATACTAGATATTCGAGGAGGGGGACTACTGACATAAATATACTATACTCTGAGGAGGGGGACTACTGACATAAGTATACTATACTCTGAGGAGGGGGACTACTGACAGGAGGGGGACTACTGACATAAGTATACTGAAATATCTATTTCAGCTTCACAACTCAAAAGAGCATGGCTCTATTATATATATGTATAGATATATAAAACAACGAAGGGGATACTTTTGCTATAATCATAAAAGTAGAACTAAGTATCTAAGTATTCAATGAATCGCGGAAAAGGGGGGGGGGGAGGGCAATTATGATCATTGGCCCGTTTAGAATTCAATCAAACTACACTATACTGTCTGGAAGGTTTTCGAAAACACTATCAAGAATTTAAACCGATTATCAGATTATCAGTGGCTATTTGTACCTTGTAAGCAGGTTTTGATCAAACATAATAATGCATTTTTCTGACATGTAGTATACAGGTCGTCACTTCTGTACACCCAATGGAAACAAGAACACAAGATAGGTGACGAGTCCATCTTGCACTCTTGTTTCGAACCAAAATTGTATTCTAAAATGATTTTGTTATTCCACTGATAATCTATGTATTCACCCGGAAGCTCATACGTGTAAATTCAACTACCTATAGCATGGTGCGTGAAATGACACAAAACAATAACGACAACTAAACAATAATTGTGGTTATTTGGTATACTATAGTCAGTGATCTTTGTTCAAAGTTACAACCTTCACTTGTGTAAAACACTAGGTTCTATGATACAACACGGATACACTGACTTTAGCTCGATCTATTGCTTATTTTCCAAATGTCAGTGACAAATATCTCAGAAAAAAAAGTGAATATTCATAGTAGAATAATGAAGTTTTCTTACTGTTATTCTCAAATATTTCAGACATATTTAGAACATCGTTAATGTTAACTAATCTTAGAAGTTTTCTTAATAAGATAGATTCCAAATGTGAAAATGAAAACCAAAAATAGAACCTATTCTTACATTTATTTTACAATCGGCTTTTGAACAGCCCGTATTTGCAAAACAATTTACAATATTCGGATTGGGGAACTATTTCTAGAATTTATAAACCTGTCTTTGGTTGAATTATGGAACTTGTGGAACTTAGCACTTATGATATTCATTTCAAAACGAGAGTTCCTATAAAGCACTTTAAAAATTATAGTAAAAGTTCCCAATGTCACTTTTCTTCCGGTTATATTTACTTCGATAAAAGCTTTAGTGGGTGCTTTGCTTCAAATAGTCTTTGGCGGCGGGAAATGTAATAACTTGTCAGATTATAAAGCTCGTACAGTATCAAAATTCATCGGTTCCTTTAAGCATACTTTCAGCGATACCTATCTTATGTTCCAAACTTATAAAAGTGTTGACTGTAAATGCGATGAAGTCGTTTGTTTGTTTCCGTAGAGATGTTACTCACGTGCATAAACGTGTGTAGAGTAGCAGCAATATTAGTTTTTTCTCCATTCTTACCAGACTTTTAGGCTTCAGTAAAACTTTCAAGTCTATCGGAGGACGATTGACTAAATACGATGCATTATCATTTAATCTTGTCTGTCTTGTATAAGTCAGGAAGGATATGATTTAACCGTGATTAGATTTCAGATCATAACCAAACAAGTGTCCTTAAACCTACCAATAGTTTGTTTTTGAGACACTCAGAACGAGTTTTGAGGTTTCTACATTATCACAATCCATTTGATCTTCTCTTTCCACGAACATTTTTTTGTGTCTCTATCATATGTCATTATAGTATACAAGTATACATGCATGTAAACTACACTTACCAATTTTTTTTTTTGGAGACGCATCTACTCAAAGTTGATTTATAAAACTTCCCTGTTCTAATTAATCATTACCAACCCTATGTAAGTTTTGTCTACACAAAAATAAACACAAAATTGAATTAATTTTTGTAGACAAAATTTATTTTTATCATGAGAAAATTCATTTTTATCATGAGAAAATTTCTTTTTATCATGACAAAATTCAATTTTGTGTTCATTTTTGTGTTGACAAAACTAACATTTTTGTCATGACAAAATTCAATTTTGTTGATTTTTTTTCACTTCTGTCTAACAAAACTCAATTTTGTCTACCCAAAAAATAATTTTAATAACAAAATTACAGGATGCTAGAGACAAAATTGACTTTTGTGTTTTAATTTCCATGTCAGGTAACAAACGTCAATTTTGTATGCAAATAAAAGTTATAGGAAGATGTGGTGTAAGTGCCAATGAGACAACTCTCCATCCAAATAACAATTTATAAATTTAAAGTAAACCACTATAGGTCAATGTACGGCCTTCAAATAAAATAAGTTTATATTTGCATATTTTTCATGACAAAAATGAGTTTTGTCTTCAAAAATGAATTTTGTCATGACTTAAATGAATTTTGTCTACAAAATGATTTTGTTGTCATCACAAAATTGAAGTTCTCATTAAAAAAGTCTGTATCACATAGTTTTGTAAGACAAAAATAATTTTGTTGTGACAGAATTGAATTTTGTGTACACAAAATTGATTTTGATTACAAAAAGTTCAAGTCCCATTCGGCCGTACAAAAGCTCCTATCAGTAATTAAACTTAATTATTATACTTCACGTCAAACTGCCAGATTTTGATTGGATAACACGAGGTTGATTATTAACTCTTCCCTATAGGGGGTGAAAATGCTTGAATGTCACCCTCTCGTGCAGTCCAATTAAAAGTACATATTTTAAATGGACAATAAATTGAATTCACATAAATGAATTGGAGATAATGCCCAAGGTTTACGTTCTGACCTCAGAAGAACTTTTTAGTTGTCTTTTTCACACAAACTCCGAAACAGAAGTTACGTAATTGCTACGCTAAACGTTCATCACTGCAACCAGTTCGGGTTTTACCTGGATAAAAAAATCTAGTGAATTTGTTTATTTCTCTACAAAGAATTGCACACAAAGTGAGTGTAATATAATACATACAAAAAAACAACTTATTAACCTGTTTTCTTTAAAAAGTTTTTTTTTCTATTATAACATACTTCAGTGCGAAGATTAAAATGTTTATTCTTACAGTTCTTTGACCCTAAAATGATAGTTATCAAATGTACCAGACTTAACTTTTAGAAGGCCAAACAAGTATAAAGTTTTACAGGATTGAGAACCCAAAATTCCCGAAAGTGGTGCCAAATATTGTTTTTCAACAAAGATAATGAAATTTTGACAGCATAAGAAATAAAGTCTGTATTTCCGTCAAAATACATTCAGTTTCAAACTAAGAAATTTACGAGAAGGCAAAGAAAAAAAATAAAATAAAAGAATACACTTTAATTAAAGTGAATTATATATAAAACAAGTCTGAATTGAAAACAACGTTCAAACATGTGATTGTGTTTGATAAAAACCACAATTGCTATACCCGGTAGGTACGTATGCAAAACAATTTTTTGTTGGTAAAGGGATTTGAAAACAGCACAAACAGCATTTTCAAAAAAGACCACAAAAGCCATATTCTCGAGCTGTTAATTTAAGTTCTGCTTGCTTTTAATATTTGTTCTTCCGATAATCATTTCATAAAAGAGTTATTTTTATTTCTAATTCTGATTTTCTCTCCTTCAGATTCCTATTTTGTTTTGCTATAGCAATCGTTTTTCGCATGTCGAGCAGCAACTGCTTTCCTTTCCAGAATACCTTCAGTTTTGGTTGAATTCTTGTTGTTCAGTCTAAACTTGTCTATGTTGTGTTTCGTATACTGTTGTGTGTATTTGTATGTGTTTTTCATACATTGTCATAGGTTTGGAACTTGTCTCCATTTTCTAATAATCTACTGTGAAATAAATGGACAAGTTTAAGTGTCTTAAGCTATTTATAATGACCCCACATGTGCTTATGATAGTGTCTTAATTCGTGGGTCTCATTTCATTTTATCTTTTTTAATAAACCCTTGGATTTATTTTTTTGTTTGACATTTATACGAACATATGTGGACTGTTTTTATATTTCCATTTGTACAATTATGCCCGTCTGACAGTATTAATATTTCTGAAATTGGAACTTGCTTCGTAATTATGCTTATTGTGTTTCGTATACTGTTGTGTGTATTTGTAAGTGTTTTTCATTCATTGTCATAGGTTTGGAACTTTTCTCTATTTTCTGATAATCTACTGTGAAATAAATGGACAAGTTTAAGTGTCTTAAGCTATTTATTATGACCCCACATGTGCTTATGATAGTGTCTTAATTCGTGGGTCTCATTTCATGTTATCTTTTCTAATAAACCCTTTGATTTATTTTTCTATTTGACATTTATACGAACATATGCGGACTGTTTTTATATTTCCATTTGTACAATTATGCCCGTCTGACAATATTGATATTTTCTGAAATTGGAACTTGCTTCGTAATTATGCTTTTGAACTGTATGATGGTGGATGCATGAAAAGCTGGAAATTGTTACACAGAGTAAGCGATATCACTACGACTTTAACTGATATTTCGAACAGAAACTTTAAACACAAAGGAAAAAAACGAAACACAACGACAGACTAGTCCAGACAACACTGTATATAATCTAAACAAAACGAACCCCACAAAAAACCAGCGATGATCTTAGGTGTTCTGGAAGTGTGTGCAAATTCTGACTTGTCTGATTGCAGTACAAATTGTATTACTGGAATATTCACAAAAACTTAAAATTTTAATTGATTATGTTTTACTACAATTGTTATAAGTTGAATATGTTCTAATGATTTAATTGTAGAGGTCGGAGGAAATCAGCCTTGCAAAACAGACGTGGCATGTCAGACAGGTTTGACATGCATAAGCAATTTATGCACTTGTGGAAGCAGTAAATATTGGAATGGTAGCACTTGTGCTAATAGTAAGTAAAAATTAGAAATAGTGAACGGTTTAAAAGGCCTTTCTATATTTGCTACACCTTAACAAGTTCATTACAATATATAATTTAATAATTACTGTTAAAGACTAAAAGACAAGTTTCAATTGCATCGAATGGCAGCAGACAGCATTGTCTGGATCATATATGTCATATATTTTCATTGATGACTTAGGAATAATTTTTTTTTCTCTCCTTCAGCTTCCTATTTTGTTTTGCTCTAGCAATCGTTTTTCGCATGTGGAGTAGCAACTGTTTTCTCTTCCAGAATACCTTCAGTTTTGGTTGAATTCTTGTTGTTCAGTGTAAACTTGTCTATGTTGTGTTTCGTATACTGTTGTGTGTATTTGTTTGTGTTTTTCATTCATTGTCATAGTTTTGGAACTTGTCTTCATATTCTGATAATCTACTGTGAAATAAATGGACAAGTTTAAGTGTCTTAAGCTATTTACAATGACCCCACATGTGCTTATGATAGTGTCTTAATTCGTGGGTCTCATTTCATTTTATCTTTTTTAATAAACCCTTGGATTTATTTTTCTGTTTGACATTTATACGAACATATGTGGACTGTTTTTATATTTCCATTTGTACAATTATGCCCGTCTGACAGTATTAATATTTTCTGAAATTGGAACTTGCTTCGTAATTATGCTTTTGAACTGTATGATGGTGGATGCATGAAAAGCTGGAAATTGTTACACAGAGTAAGAGATATCACAACGACTTTAACTGATATTTCGAACAGAAACTTTAAACACAAAGGAAAAAAACGAAACACAACGACAGTCAGTCCAGACAACACTGTATAGAAACAAAACAAAACGAACCCCACAAAAAACCGGCGGTGATCTTAGGTGTTCTGGAAGTGTGTGCAAATTCTGACTTGTCTGATTGCAGTACAAACTGTATTACTGGAATGTTCAGAAAAACTTAAAATTTTAATTGATTATGTTTTACTACATTCTGAACTAAGTTGAATATATTCTAATGATTTTATGGTAGAGGTCGGAGGAAATCAGCCTTGCGATAGTGACGTGGAATGTGGGACAGGTTTGACATGCTTAACCAAATCATGCACTTGTGGAAGCAGTAAATATTGGAATGGTAGCACTTGTGCTAATAGTAAGTAAAAATTAGAAATAGTGAACGGTTTAAAAAGCCTTTCTATATTTGCTACACCTTAATAAGTTCATTACAATATATAATTTAATAATTACTGTTAAAGACTAAAAGACAAGTTTCAATTGCATCGAATGGCAGCAGACAGCATTTTCTGGATCATATATGTCATATATTTTCATTGATGACTTAGGAATAATTGTTTTTTCTCTCCTTCAGCTTCCTATTTTGTTTTGCTCTAGCAATCGTTTTTCGCATGTGGAGCAGCAACTGTTTTCTCTTCCAGAATACCTTCAGTTTTGGTTGAATTCTTGTTGTTCAGTGTAAACTTGTCTATGTTGTGTTTCGTATACTGTTGTGTGTATTTGTTTGTGTTTTTCATTCATTGTCATAGTTTTGGAACTTGTCTCCATTTTCTAATAATCTACTGTGAAATAAATGGACAAGTTTAAGTGTCTTAAACTATTTATAATGACCCCACATGTGCTTATGATAGTGTCTTAATTCGTGGGTCTCATTTCATTTTATCTTTTTTAATAAACCCTTGGATTTATTTTTTTGTTTGACATTTATACGAACATATGTGGACTGTTTTTATATTTCCATTTGTACAATTATGCCCGTCTGACAGTATTAATATTTTCTGAAATTGGAACTTGCTTCGTAATTATGCTTTTGAACTGTATGATGGTGGATGCATGAAAAGCTGGAAATTACACAGAGTAAGAGATATCACAACGACTTTAACTGATATTTCGAACAGAAACTTTAAACACAAAGGAAAAAAACGAAACACAACGACAGTCAGTCCAGACAACACTGTATAGAAACTAAACAAAACGAACCCCACAAAAAACCGGCGGTGATCTTAGGTGTTCTGGAAGTGTGTGCAAATTCTGACTTGTCTGATTGCAGTACAAACTGTATTACTGGAATGTTCAGAAAAACTTAAAATTTTAATTGATTATGTTTTACTACATTCTGAACTAAGTTGAATATATTCTAATGATTTTATGGTAGAGGTCGGAGGAAATCAGCCTTGCGATAGTGACGTGGAATGTGGGACAGGTTTGACATGCTTAACCAAATCATGCACTTGTGGAATCAGTAAATATTGGAATGGTAGCACTTGTGCTAATAGTAAGTAAAAATTAGAAATAGTGAACGGTTTAAAAAGCCTTTCTATATTTGCTACACCTTAATAAGTTCATTACAATATATAATTTAATAATTACTGTTAAAGACTAAAAGACAAGTTTCAATTGCATCGAATGGCAGCAGACAGCATTTTCTGGATCATATATGTCATATATTTTCATTGATGACTTTGGAATAATTGTTTTTTCTCTCCTTCAGCTTCCTATTTTGTTTTGCTCTAGAAATCGTTTTTCGCATGTGGAGCAGCAACTGTTTTCTCTTCCAGAATACCTTCAGTTTTGGTTTAATTCTTGTTGTTCAGTGTCAACTTGTCTATGTTGTGTTTCGTATACTGTTGTGTGTATTTGTTTGTGTTTTTCATTCATTGTCATAGTTTTGGAACTTGTCTCCATTTTCTAATAATCTACTGTGAAATAAATGGACAAGTTTAAGTGTCTTAAGCTATTTATAATGACCCCACATGTGCTTATGATAGTGTCTTAATTCGTGGGTCTCATTTCATTTTATCTTTTTTAATAAACCCTTGGATTTATTTTTTGGTTTGACATTTATACGAACATATGTGGACTGTTTTTATATTTCCATTTGTACAATTATGCCCGTCTGACAGTATTAATATTTTCTGAAATTGGAACTTGCTTCGTAATTATGCTTTTGAACTGTATGATGGTGGATGCATGAAAAGCTGGAAATTGTTACACAGAGTAAGAGATATCACAACGACTTTAACTGATATTTCGAACAGAAACTTTAAACACAAAGGAAAAAAACGAAACACAACGACAGTCAGTCCAGACAACACTGTATAGAAACTAAACAAAACGAACCCCACAAAAAACCGGCGGTGATCTTAGGTGTTCTGGAAGTGTGTGCAAATTCTGACTTGTCTGATTGCAGTACAAACTGTATTACTGGAATGTTCACAAAAACTTAAAATTTTAATTGATTATGTTTTACTACATTCTGAACTAAGTTGAATATATTCTAATGATTTTATGGTAGAGGTCGGAGGAAATCAGCCTTGCGATAGTGACGTGGAATGTGGGACAGGTTTGACATGCTTAACCAAATCATGCACTTGTGGAAGCAGTAAATATTGGAATGGTAGCACTTGTGCTAATAGTAAGTAAAAATTAGAAATAGTGAACGGTTTAAAAAGCCTTTCTATATTTGCTACACCTTAATAAGTTCATTACAATATATAATTTAATAATTACTGTTAAAGACTAAAAGACAAGTTTCAATTGCATCGAATGGCAGCAGACAGCATTTTCTGGATCATATATTTCATATATTTTCATTGATGACTTAGGAATAATTGTTTTTTCTCTCCTTCAGCTTCCTATTTTGTTTTGCTCTAGCAATCGTTTTTCGCATGTGGAGCAGCAACTGTTTTCTCTTCCAGAATACCTTCAGTTTTGGTTGAATTCTTGTTGTTCAGTGTCAACTTGTCTATGTTGTGTTTCGTATACTGTTGTGTGTATTTGTTTGTGTTTTTCATTCATTGTCATAGTTTTGGAACTTGTCTCCATTTTCTGATAATTTACTGTGAAATAAATGGACAAATTTTAGTGTCTTAAGCTATTTATAATGACCCCACATGTGCTTATGATAGTGTCTTAATTCGTGGGTCTCATTTCATTTTATCTTTTTTAATAAACCCTTGGATTTATTTTTTTGTTTGACATTTATACGAACATATGTGGTCTGTTTTTATATTTCCATTTGTACAATTATGCCCGTCTGACAGTATTAATATTTCTGAAATTGGAACTTGCTTCGTAATTATGCTTTTGAACTGTATGATGGTGGATGCATGAAAAGCTGGAAATTGTTACACAGAGTAAGCGATATCACAACGACTTTAACTGATATTTCGAACAGAAACTTTAAACACAAAGGAAAAAGAACGAAACACAACGACAGTCAGTCCAGACAACACTGTATAGAAACTAAACAAAACGAACCCCACAAAAAACCGGCGGTGATCTTAGGTGTTCTGGAAGTGTGTGCAAATTTTGACTTGTCTGATTGTAGTACAAACTGTATTACTGGAATGTTCACAAAAACTTAAAATTTTAATTGATTATGTTTTACTACATTCTGAACTAAGTTGAATATATTCTAATGATTTTATGGTAGAGTTCGGAGGAAATCAGCCTTGCAATAGTGACGTGGAATGTGGGACAGGTTTGACATGCATAACCAAATCATGCACTTGTGAAAGCAGTAAATATTGGAATGGTCGCACTTGTGCTAATAGTAAGTAAAAATTAGAAATAGTGAACGGTTTAAAAAGCCTTTCTATATTTGCTACACCTTAATAAGTTCATTACAATATATAATTTAATAATTACTGTTTAGACTAAAAGACAAGTTTCAATTGCATCGAATGGCAGCAGACAGCATTTTCTGGATCATATATTTCATATATTTTCATTGATGACTTAGGAATAAATTTTTTTTCTCCTTCAGCTTCCTATTTTGTTTTGCTCTAGCAATCGTTTTTCGCATGTGGAGCAGCAACTGTTTTCTCTTCCAGAATACCTTCAGTTTTGGTTGAATTCTTGTTGTTCAGTGTAAACTTGTCTATGTTGTGTTTCGTATACTGTTGTGTGTATTTGTTTGTGTTTTTCATTCATTGTCATAGTTTTGGAACTTGTCTCCATTTTCTGATAATCTACTGTGAAATAAATGGACAAGTTTAAGTGTCTTAAGCTATTTATAATGACCCCACATGTGCTTATGATAGTGTCTTAATTCATGGGTCTCATTTCATTTTATCTTTTTTAATAAACCCTTGGATTTATTTTTTTGTTTGACATTTATACGAACATATGTGGTCTGTTTTTATATTTCCATTTGTACAATTATGCCCGTCTGACAGTATTAATATTTCTGAAATTGGAACTTGCTTCGTAATTATGCTTTTGAACTGTATGATGGTGGATGCATGAAAAGCTGGAAATTGTTACACAGAGTAAGCGATATCACAACGACTTTAACTGATATTTCGAACAGAAACTTTAAACACAAAGGGAAAAAAACGAAACACAACGACAGTCAGTCCAGACAACACTGTATAGAAACTAAACAAAACGAACCCCACAAAAAACCGGCGGTGATCTTAGGTGTTCTGGAAGTGTGTGCAAATTCTGACTTGTCTGATTGCAGTACAAACTGTATTACTGGAATGTTCACAAAAACTTAAAATTTTAATTGATTATGTTTTACTACATTCTGAACTAAGTTGAATATATTCTAATGATTTTATGGTAGAGTTCGGAGGAAATCAGCCTTGCAATAGTGACGTGGAATGTGGGACAGGTTTGACATGCATAACCAAATCATGCACTTGTGAAAGCAGTAAATATTGGAATGGTAGCACTTGTGCTAATAGTAAGTAAAAATTAGAAATAGTGAACGGTTTAAAAAGCCTTTCTATATTTGCTACACCTTAATAAGTTCATTACAATATATAATTTAATAATTACTGTTAAAGACTAAAAGACAAGTTTTAATTGCATCGAATGGCAGCAGACAGCATTTTCTGGATCATATATTTCATATATTTTCATTGATGACTTAGGAATAATTTTTTTTCTCCTTCAGCTTCCTATTTTGTTTTGCTCTAGCAATCGTTTTTCGCATGTGGAGCAGCAACTGTTTTCTCTTCCAGAATACCTTCAGTTTTGGTTGAATTCTTGTTGTTCAGTGTAAACTTGTCTATGTTGTGTTTCGTATACTGTTGTGTGTATTTGTTTGTGTTTTTCATTCATTGTCATAGTTTTGGAACTTGTCTCCATTTTCTGATAATCTACTGTGAAATAAATGGACAAATTTAAGTGTCTTAAGCTATTTATAATGACCCCACATGTGCTTATGATAGTGTCTTAATTCGTGGGTCTCATTTCATTTTATCTTTTTTAATAAACCCTTGGATTTATTTTTTTGTTTGACATTTATACGAACATATGTGGTCTGTTTTTATATTTCCATTTGTACAATTATGCCCGTCTGACAGTATTAATATTTCTGAAATTGGAACTTGCTTCGTAATTATGCTTTTGAACTGTATGATGGTGGATGCATGAAAAGCTGGAAATTGTTACACAGAGTAAGCGATATCACAACGACTTTAACTGATATTTCGAACAGAAACTTTAAACACAAAGGAAAAAGAACGAAACACAACGACAGTCAGTCCAGACAACACTGTATAGAAACTAAACAAAACGAACCCCACAAAAAACCGGCGGTGATCTTAGGTGTTCTGGAAGTGTGTGCAAATTCTGACTTGTCTGATTGCAGTACAAACTGTATTACTGGAATGTTCACAAAAACTTAAAATTTTAATTGATTATGTTTTACTACATTCTGAACTAAGTTGAATATATTCTAATGATTTTATGGTAGAGTTCGGAGGAAATCAGCCTTGCAATAGTGACGTGGAATGTGGGACAGGTTTGACATGCATAACCAAATCATGCACTTGTGAAAGCAGTAAATATTGGAATGGTAGCACTTGTGCTAATAGTAAGTAAAAATTAGAAATAGTGAACGGTTTAAAAAGCCTTTCTATATTTGCTACACCTTAATAAGTTCATTACAATATATAATTTAATAATTACTGTTTAGACTAAAAGACAAGTTTCAATTGCATCGAATGGCAGCAGACAGCATTTTCTGGATCATATATTTCATATATTTTCATTGATGACTTAGGAATAAATTTTTTTTCTCCTTCAGCTTCCTATTTTGTTTTGCTCTAGCAATCGTTTTTCGCATGTGGAGCAGCAACTGTTTTCTCTTCCAGAATACCTTCAGTTTTGGTTGAATTCTTGTTGTTCAGTGTAAACTTGTCTATGTTGTGTTTCGTATACTGTTGTGTGTATTTGTTTGTGTTTTTCATTCATTGTCATAGTTTTGGAACTTGTCTCCATTTTCTGATAATCTACTGTGAAATAAATGGACAAGTTTAAGTGTCTTAAGCTATTTATAATGACCCCACATGTGCTTATGATAGTGTCTTAATTCGTAGGTCTCATTTCATTTTATCTTTTTTAATAAACCCTTGGATTTATTTTTTGGTTTGACATTTATACGAACATATGTGGACTGTTTTTATATTTCCATTTGTACAATTATGCCCGTCTGACAGTATGAATATTTCTGAAATTGGAACTTGGTTCGTAATTATGCTTTTGAACTGTATGATGGTGGATGCATGAAAAGCTGGAAATTGTTACACAGAGTAAGCGATATCACAACGACTTTAACTGATATTTCGAACAGAAACTTTAAACACAAAGGAAAAAGAACGAAACACAACGACAGTCAGTCCAGACAACACTGTATAGAAACTAAACAAAACGAACCCCACAAAAAACCGGCGGTGATCTTAGGTGTTCTGGAAGTGTGTGCAAATTCTGACTTGTCTGATTGCAGTACAAACTGTATTACTGGAATGTTCACAAAAACTTAAAATTTTAATTGATTATGTTTTACTACATTCTGAACTAAGTTGAATATATTCTAATGATTTTATGGTAGAGTTCGGAGGAAATCAGCCTTGCAATAGTGACGTGGAATGTGGGACAGGTTTGACATGCATAACCAAATCATGCACTTGTGAAAGCAGTAAATATTGGAATGGTAGCACTTGTGCTAATAGTAAGTAAAAATTAGAAATAGTGAACGGTTTAAAAAGCCTTTCTATATTTGCTACACCTTAATAAGTTCATTACAATATATAATTTAATAATTACTGTTTAGACTAACAGACAAGTTTCAATTGCATCGAATGGCAGCAGACATCATTTTCTGGATCATATATTTCATATATTTTCATTGATGACTTAGGAATAATTGTTTTCTCTCTCCTTCAGCTTCCTATTTTGTTTTGCTCTAGCAATCGTTTTTCGCATGTGGAGCAGCAACTGTTTTCTCTTCCAGAATACCTTCAGTTTTGGTTGAATTCTTGTTGTTCAGTGTAAACTTGTCTATGTTGTGTTTCGTATACTGTTGTGTGTATTTGTTTGTGTTTTTCATTCATTGTCATAGTTTTGGAACTTGTCTCCATTTTCTGATAATCTACTGTGAAATAAATGGACAAGTTTAAGTGTCTTAAGCTATTTATAATGACCCCACATGTGCTTATGATAGTGTCTTAATTCGTGGGTCTCATTTCATTTTATCTTTTTTAATAAACCCTTGGATTTATTTTTTTGTTTGACATTTATACGAACATATGTGGTCTGTTTTTATATTTCCATTTGTACAATTATGCCCGTCTGACAGTATTAATATTTCTGAAATTGGAACTTGCTTCGTAATTATGCTTTTGAACTGTATGATGGTGGATGCATGAAAAGCTGGAAATTGTTACACAGAGTAAGCGATATCACAACGACTTTAACTGATATTTCGAACAGAAACTTTAAACACAAAGGAAAAAGAACGAAACACAACGACAGTCAGTCCAGACAACACTGTATAGAAACTAAACAAAACGAACCCCACAAAAAACCGGCGGTGATCTTAGGTGTTCTGGAAGTGTGTGCAAATTCTGACTTGTCTGATTGCAGTACAAACTGTATTACTGGAATGTTCACAAAAACTTAAAATTTTAATTGATTATGTTTTACTACATTCTGAACTAAGTTGAATATATTCTAATGATTTTATGGTAGAGTTCGGAGGAAATCAGCCTTGCAATAGTGACGTGGAATGTGGGACAGGTTTGACATGCATAACCAAATCATGCACTTGTGAAAGCAGTAAATATTGGAATGGTAGCACTTGTGCTAATAGTAAGTAAAAATTAGAAATAGTGAACGGTTTAAAAAGCCTTTCTATATTTGCTACACCTTAATAAGTTCATTACAATATATAATTTAATAATTACTGTTTAGACTAAAAGACAAGTTTCAATTGCATCGAATGGCAGCAGACAGCATTTTCTGGATCATATATTTCATATATTTTCATTGATGACTTAGGAATAAATTATTTTTCTCCTTCAGCTTCCTATTTTGTTTTGCTCTAGCAATCGTTTTTCGCATGTGGAGCAGCAACTGTTTTCTCTTCCAGAATACCTTCAGTTTTGGTTGAATTCTTGTTGTTCAGTGTAAACTTGTCTATGTTGTGTTTCGTATACTGTTGTGTGTATTTGTTTGTGTTTTTCATTCATTGTCATAGTTTTGGAACTTGTCTCCATTTTCTGATAATCTACTGTGAAATAAATGGACAAGTTTAAGTGTCTTAAGCTATTTATAATGACCCCACATGTGCTTATGATAGTGTCTTAATTCGTAGGTCTCATTTCATTTTATCTTTTTTAATAAACCCTTGGATTTATTTTTTGGTTTGACATTTATACGAACATATGTGGACTGTTTTTATATTTCCATTTGTACAATTATGCCCGTCTGACAGTATGAATATTTCTGAAATTGGAACTTGGTTCGTAATTATGCTTTTGAACTGTATGATGGTGGATGCATGAAAAGCTGGAAATTGTTACACAGAGTAAGCGATATCACAACGACTTTAACTGATATTTCGAACAGAAACTTTAAACACAAAGGAAAAAGAACGAAACACAACGACAGTCAGTCCAGACAACACTGTATAGAAACTAAACAAAACGAACCCCACAAAAAACCGGCGGTGATCTTAGGTGTTCTGGAAGTGTGTGCAAATTCTGACTTGTCTGATTGCAGTACAAACTGTATTACTGGAATGTTCACAAAAACTTAAAATTTTAATTGATTATGTTTTACTACATTCTGAACTAAGTTGAATATATTCTAATGATTTTATGGTAGAGTTCGGAGGAAATCAGCCTTGCAATAGTGACGTGGAATGTGGGACAGGTTTGACATGCATAACCAAATCATGCACTTGTGAAAGCAGTAAATATTGGAATGGTAGCACTTGTGCTAATAGTAAGTAAAAATTAGAAATAGTGAACGGTTTAAAAAGCCTTTCTATATTTGCTACACCTTAATAAGTTCATTACAATATGTAATTTAATAATTACTGTTTAGACTAACAGACAAGTTTCAATTGCATCGAATGGCAGCAGACATCATTTTCTGGATCATATATTTCATATATTTTCATTGATGACTTAGGAATAATTGTTTTCTCTCTCCTTCAGCTTCCTATTTTGTTTTGCTCTAGCAATCGTTTTTCGCATGTGGAGCAGCAACTGTTTTCTCTTCCAGAATACCTTCAGTTTTGGTTGAATTCTTGTTGTTCAGTGTAAACTTGTCTATGTTGTGTTTCGTATACTGTTGTGTGTATTTGTTTGTGTTTTTCATTCATTGTCATAGTTTTGGAACTTGTCTCCATTTTCTGATAATCTACTGTGAAATAAATGGACAAGTTTAAGTGTCTTAAGCTATTTATAATGACCCCACATGTGCTTATGATAGTGTCTTAATTCATGGGTCTCATTTCATTTTATCTTTTTTAATAAACCCTTGGATTTATTTTTTTGTTTGACATTTATACGAACATATGTGGTCTGTTTTTATATTTCCATTTGTACAATTATGCCCGTCTGACAGTATTAATATTTCTGAAATTGGAACTTGCTTCGTTATTATGCTTTTGAACTGTATGATGGTGGATGCATGAAAAGCTGGAAATTGTTACACAGAGTAAGCGATATCACAACGACTTTAACTGATATTTCGAACAGAAACTTTAAACACAAAGGAAAAAGAACGAAACACAACGACAGTCAGTCCAGACAACACTGTATAGAAACTAAACAAAACGAACCCCACAAAAAACCGGCGGTGATCTTAGGTGTTCTGGAAGTGTGTGCAAATTCTGACTTGTCTGATTGCAGTACAAACTGTATTACTGGAATGTTCACAAAAACTTAAAATTTTAATTGATTATGTTTTACTACATTCTGAACTAAGTTGAATATATTCTAATGATTTTATGGTAGAGTTCGGAGGAAATCAGCCTTGCAATAGTGACGTGGAATGTGGGACAGGTTTGACATGCATAACCAAATCATGCACTTGTGAAAGCAGTAAATATTGGAATGGTAGCACTTGTGCTAATAGTAAGTAAAAATTAGAAATAGTGAACGGTTTAAAAAGCCTTTCTATATTTGCTACACCTTAATAAGTTCATTACAATATATAATTTAATAATTACTGTTTAGACTAAAAGACAAGTTTCAATTGCATCGAATGGCAGCAGACAGCATTTTCTGGATCATATATTTCATATATTTTCATTGATGACTTAGGAATAAATTATTTTTCTCCTTCAGCTTCCTATTTTGTTTTGCTCTAGCAATCGTTTTTCGCATGTGGAGCAGCAACTGTTTTCTCTTCCAGAATACCTTCAGTTTTGGTTGAATTCTTGTTGTTCAGTGTAAACTTGTCTATGTTGTGTTTCGTATACTGTTGTGTGTATTTGTTTGTGTTTTTCATTCATTGTCATAGTTTTGGAACTTGTCTCCATTTTCTGATAATCTACTGTGAAATAAATGGACAAGTTTAAGTGTCTTAAGCTATTGATAATGACCCCACATGTGCTTATGATAGTGTCTTAATTCGTGGGTCTCATTTCATTTTATCTTTTTTAATAAACCCTTGGATTTATTTTTTGGTTTGACATTTATACGAACATATGTGGACTGTTTTTATATTTCCATTTGTACAATTATGCCCGTCTGACAGTATGAATATTTCTGAAATTGGAACTTGGTTCGTAATTATGCTTTTGAACTGTATGATGGTGGATGCATGAAAAGCTGGAAATTGTTACACAGAGTAAGCGATATCACAACGACTTTAACTGATATTTCGAACAGAAACTTTAAACACAAAGGAAAAAGAACGAAACACAACGACAGTCAGTCCAGACAACACTGTATAGAAACTAAACAAAACGAACCCCACAAAAAACCGGCGGTGATCTTAGGTGTTCTGGAAGTGTGTGCAAATTCTGACTTGTCTGATTGCAGTACAAACTGTATTACTGGAATGTTCACAAAAACTTAAAATTTTAATTGATTATGTTTTACTACATTCTGAACTAAGTTGAATATATTCTAATGATTTTATGGTAGAGTTCGGAGGAAATCAGCCTTGCAATAGTGACGTGGAATGTGGGACAGGTTTGACATGCATAACCAAATCATGCACTTGTGAAAGCAGTAAATATTGGAATGGTAGCACTTGTGCTAATAGTAAGTAAAAATTAGAAATAGTGAACGGTTTAAAAAGCCTTTCTATATTTGCTACACCTTAATAAGTTCATTACAATATATAATTTAATAATTACTGTTTAGACTAACAGACAAGTTTCAATTGCATCGAATGGCAGCAGACATCATTTTCTGGATCATATATTTCATATATTTTCATTGATGACTTAGGAATAATTGTTTTCTCTCTCCTTCAGCTTCCTATTTTGTTTTGCTCTAGCAATCGTTTTTCGCATGTGGAGCAGCAACTGTTTTCTCTTCCAGAATACCTTCAGTTTTGGTTGAATTCTTGTTGTTCAGTGTAAACTTGTCTATGTTGTGTTTCGTATACTGTTGTGTGTATTTGTTTGTGTTTTTCATTCATTGTCATAGTTTTGGAACTTGTCTCCATTTTCTGATAATCTACTGTGAAATAAATGGACAAGTTTAAGTGTCTTAAGCTATTTATAATGACCCCACATGTGCTTATGATAGTGTCTTAATTCGTAGGTCTCATTTCATTTTATCTTTTTTAATAAACCCTTGGATTTATTTTTTGGTTTGACATTTATACGAACATATGTGGACTGTTTTTATATTTCCATTTGTA
Source organism: Mytilus galloprovincialis (assembly GCF_965363235.1). NCBI lineage: Eukaryota > Metazoa > Mollusca > Bivalvia > Mytilida > Mytilidae > Mytilus > Mytilus galloprovincialis. Next base: position 88,176,964 of record NC_134847.1, read on the forward strand.
CAATTATGCCCGTCTGACAGTATGAATATTTCTGAAATTGGAACTTGGTTCGTAATTATGCTTTTGAACTGTATGATGGTGGATGCATGAAAAGCTGGAAATTGTTACACAGAGTAAGCGATATCACAACGACTTTAACTGATATTTCGAACAGAAACTTTAAACACAAAGGGAAAAAAACGAAACACAACGAGTCAGTCCAGACAACACTGTATAGAAACTAAACAAAACGAACCCCACAAAAAACCGGCGGTGATCTTAGATGTTCTGGAAGTGTGTGCAAATTCTGACTTGTCTGATTGCAGTACAAACTGTATTACTGGAATGTTCAGAAAAACTTAAAATTTTAATTGATTATGTTTTACTACATTCTGAACTAAGTTGAATATATTCTAATGATTTTATGGTAGAGGTCGGAGGAAATCAGCCTTGCGATAGTGACGTGGAATGTGGGACAGGTTTGACATGCATAAGCAAATCATGCACTTGTGGAAGCAGTAAATATTGGAATGGTAGCACTTGTGCTAATAGTAAGTAAAAATTAGAAATAGTGCACGGTTTCAAAATCCTTTCTATATTTGCTACACCTAAATAAGTTCATTACAATATATAATTCAATAATTACTGTTAAAGACTAAATGACAAGTTTCAATAGCATTTTCTGGATCGTATATTTCATATATTTTCATTGATGACTTAGAAATAATTTTGTCATCTCAAAATATTTTTTCTTAATTTCGAAAGAATTTTTTTTTTTGCTCTCCTTCAGCTTCCTATTTTGTTTTGCTCTAGCAATCGTTTTTCGCATGTGGAGCAGCAACTGCTTTCCCTCCCAGCAAACCATCAGTTTTGGTTGAATTCTTGTTCTTAAGTCTAAACTTGTCTATGTTGTGTTTCGTATACTGTTGTGTAAAAAGTAAAATCACAAAAATACTGAACTTAGAGGAAGATCAATTGGGAAAGTCCATAATCACATTGCAAAATCAAATAACAAAACGCATCAAAAACGAATGGACAAGAACTGTCATATTCCTGACTTGGTACAGGCATTTTCAAATGTAGAAAATGGTGGATTAAACCTGGTGTGTATTTGTATGTGTTTTTCATTCATTGTCATAGGTTTGGAACTTGTCTTCATTTTCTGATAATCTACTGTGAAAAAAATAAACAAGTTTAAGTGTCTTAAACTATTTATTATGACCCCACATGTGCTTATGATAGTGTCTTAGTTCGTGGGTCTCATTTCATGTTATTTTTTTGTAATAAACTCTTGAATTTATTTTCTGTTTAACATTTATACGAACATATGTGGACTGTTTTTATATTTCCATTTGTACAATTATGCCCGTCTGACAGTATTAATACTTTCTGAAATTGAAACTTGCTTCGTAATTATGTTTTTGAACTGTATGATGGTGGATGCATGAATAGCTGGAAATTGTTTACACAGAGATAGAGATATCACAACGACATTACCTGATATTCAGAACAGAAACTTAAAACATAGAAAAAAAAAAGATACACAACGACCGAAAAAGCCTTTCCATATTTGCTACACCTTAATAAGTTCATTACGATATATATTCAATGATTACTGTGTAAGACTAAAAGACAAATTTGAATTGCATCGAATGGAAGCAGACAACATTTTCTGGATCATATATATTTTTTTTCAATCACTGGGCAAAATTAGATTAATCTTCAATAGGTTCTGAAAATAAGGATCTTCCAGAATTCGTTGAACTTTTGTTGAGCGAAACGACGGGTGCCACATGTGGACCAGGCTCTTTTTACCTTATCGAGCACATGAGATCAATCCAATTTTTTGAGTTGGTTCGTGTTGCTCAGTCTTTAGTTTTCTATGTCGTGTCTTATGTGCTATTATTTGTCTTTTTTCTTTTTTTCTACATATGTCACACACACAAGGTCTGCAAATAAGATGTTTGAAGCGTCTCTGAAAAAACAATATATGCTATTTTTAGTGTAATGCACTGATTGTATGTTATGTTTTTATTAACCTTTGAAAAAGAGTTTAAATTGATGTGCGAACACGTTGTTGTCATAATGGAATTGTATGCAACAGGTGAAAGGTTTAACTGGCTACAAAACCTGTTAAAATACCATTTACTGCACAAGGACGTTCTCATACCAAGCCAGAAATACATATGAAAAATGGTATACATTAGTTTCATGTGTTCAGCATTTGATTTTACCATTTGGTAAGGAACTCTTTTTTTTTTGTCGAGCTTGCGACTTTTGTCAGAGAAAGCTCTACATAGGGATAGTGATTCAGCGGCGGCGTCGACGGCGTTAGGTATCTATTTGAAAGCTTTAAGAAGGTGGAGGACCTAGATGCTTTATACTTTGTATATAGATGCCTCATGCTACAAAGTTTCAGTATGTCACATGTCCATTGTCATCGACCTCATTGTCATGGTTCAGTAATTATTTGAATTAAAAGTTGATTTTTTGTAATGTTAATTTCTCTCTTATTATGAGTAATAGTATAACTGAAGAGACATGTAATGTCGAAATGCGCATCTAGTGCAAGAAAATTGGTACCATTAATGTTATTACTACCACTGGGTTGATGCCTCTGCTGGTAGTCCCCGATGGCATCACCAGCTCAGTAGCCAGTACTTCGGTACTGGCATGAAAATACGGATTTCTTGTGTTATTCAAATTTGCTGTTACATAATCTTAGAAATTATTAGAAATTAAGGAATGTATCTCCCTTATGCAAAGCTCTGATTCCTTCCATGGATTTACCTTTACTTTTTGGACCTTTTGGATTATAGCTCTTCAACTTTTATATAAGCTTTGGATTTCAAATATTTTGGCCACGATCATCATTGAAGAGACATGTTTTGTCGAAATGCGCATCAGGAGCAGGATAATTGGTACCGTTATGTTATTGCAAGATCCCCATGCCCGTCATATAGTTTTTACTTGACCTCGACCTCATTTCATGAATCAGTGAACAATATCTCAAATACTATTAGCAAAATGTCTTGTATACTCGGTGTATGGAAAGACAGTAAGGTGAACATGTGCAACTGGCAGGTGTTCACTGACCTTGACCTCAATCTTACGGTTCAGTGGTTATAGTTAAGTTTTGTGTGTTTTGATCTGTTTTTCTCATACTGTTTGCAATGGTTCTACTATATCTGGTGTATGGAATGATTGTAAGGTGTACATTGCCAACCGGCAGGTGGCATCTAAACTTGACCCCATTCTCATTGTGTAGTGGTCTAAGTTTAGTTTTAGAGATTTTTTCTCTTTCTTATACTATATGCAATAGGTTAACTATATTTGATGTATGGAAATATTCTATGACGGACATGTCAGTCTCGCAGGTTATATTTGACCTAGAACTCATTTTCACGGTTCATTGCACAGTGTAAAATCCTTGTGTTTTGGTCTTAGATATATGCTATAGATTAACTGTATTTGTTGTATAGAAAAAAATGTTAGCTGTTCGTGTCTGCCTGACATGATTCATCTGACCTTGACCTCATTTTCATAGTTCGTTGGTCAATGATTAGTTTTCTTGGTTAATTTTGTTTCTAAGAAACTTTAAGCTATAGGTTAACTATATTTAGTGTATTGAATGATTGAGTACACACGTATTTCTTGTTTGATTTATATGATCGTAACCTCCATTTCTGGGATCATGTAAAGTAAATGTGATAGTTGTGATAAAGCTTTATACTTAGGATTATCAACATAATATCAATGATTAGTAAAGTAGGCGAGACTTTTCACAATGTGCACTCTTGTTAATTTTCCTGGGAGTGCTGTATTTTACTTCATTTCACTTTAATATTCAATAATTTAATTTTGATTTGACCGTGTCTTCTAATTGGCTGACGTTGTATTGTGTATACACTTTTAGACTTAATTCGGTTATGTGATCGTGACGTTTTTCACGATTTACTCCGGTTTAAAATGGAATTAAGAATTAAATCATATTTTCTGCCTATTCGAAATAACATCTAAAAAGGTGGTGCACACTTTAGAATAACCATATATGTTCAGTGTACACAACCTTTTTTTTATGTATTTCTTCACAGACAGACACAATTTTACTGTCATTCCTTAAATAACAAAGTACGTGACTTATATTCAATACGATCAACAAAATATTAAAGGAATATATTATTATTTACGTAACATACTTGCACTCATAAACCATATAGAGTGGGTTTTTTTTTTTGGTTTTGTTTCTCCATAATTTTGACTAAAAATGTAGGACATATACCTTATTGGTCAATTGAATTTAGTCTTTTCAACCAACCATTTTTTCATAATATGCCCTGTACCAAGTCAGGAAAATGGCAAGTGTTACATTATAGTTCGTTTCTGTGTGTGTATCATTTCGGTGTTGTGACGTAGTTCTCTTGTATTTGATACGTGTCCCTCAGTTTTAGTTTGTTACCCAGATTGTTTTTTCTCTATTGATTTATGAATTTTGAACAGCGGTATACTACTGTTGCCTTTATTTAACCCGTTGTAACATTAGCGCCACTGTATTTGAATTAAAACTGTAGGCCATTTATCTTTAATGAATTTTTGTACATTTTAGAAATACAGACAGACACTGCTTGCAACACAGACACACACTCAGTGAATCAATGCAGTGATCCTAATGCGGTGTGTAGCAAGACTGTATCAAAGTGTGTGTGTACAGATGATTTTTATTTAAATAGTTCTACAAAGAATTGCACAAAAAGTGAGTGTAATATACATATAAAATAACAATTTATTAACCGATTTTCTTTTAAAAAGGTTTTTTTTTCTATTACAACATTCTTCAGTGCTAAGATTAAAATATTTATTCTTACAGTCCTTTGATCATAAAATGATAGTTATCAAATGTACCAGACCATATATGTTCAGTGTACACAACCTTTTTTATGTATTTCTTCACAGACAGACACAATTTTACAGTCATTCCTTAAATAACAAAGTACGTGACTAATATTCAATACGATCAACAAAATATTAAAGGAATAGATTATTATTTACGTAACATACTTGCACTAATAAACCATATAGAGTGGGTTTTTTTTTGGTTTTGTTTCTCCATAATTTTGACTAAAAATGTAGGACATATACCTTATTGGTCAATTGAATTTAGTCTTTTCAACCAACCATTTTTTCATAATATGCCCTGTATCAAGTCAGGAAAATGGCAAGTGTTACATTATAGTTCATTTATGTGTGTGTATCATTTCGGTGTTATGTCTCTGTTGTGTCGTAGTTCTCTTGTATTTGATACGTGTCCCTCAGTTTTAGTTTGTTACCCGGATTGTTTTTTCTCTATTGATTTATGAATTTCGAACAGCGGTATACTACTGTTGCCTTTATTTAACCCGTTGTAACATTAGCGCCACTGTATTTGAAACAAAACTGTAGGCCATTTATTTTTAATGAATTTTTGTACATTTTAGAAATACAGACAGACACTGCTTGCAACACAGACACACACTCAGTGAATCAATGCAGTGATCCTAATGCGGTGTGTAGCAAGACTGTATCAAAGTGTGTGTGTACAGATGATTTTTATTTCAATAGTTCTACAAAGAATTGCACAAAAAGTGAGTGTAATATACATATAGAATAACAACTTATTAACCGGTTTTCTTTAAAAAGGTTTTTTTTTCTATTACAACATACTTCAGTGCTAAGATTAAAATATTTATTCTTACAGTCCTTTGATCCTAAAATGATAGTTATCAAATGTACCAGACTTAACTTTTAGAAGGCCAAACAAGTAAAAAGTTTTACAGGATTGAGAATCCAAAATTCCTGAAAGTGGTGCCAACTATTGTTTTCAACAAAGATAATGGAATTTTGACAGCATTAAGAAATTAAGTCTATATTTGTTAATAACATGTTAAATTTCCGTCAAAACCATTTCAGTTTCAAACTAAGAAATGTATGAGAAAGGCAAAGAAAAAAATAAAGAAAAGAGTACACTTTAATTTAAGTGAATTTAAACAAGTCTAAATCGAAAACAACGTTCAAACCTGTGATTGCGTTTGATTAAAACCACAATTGCTATACCCGGTACGTGCGCATGCAAAACAATGTTTTGTTGGTACAAACAACATTTTTCAGAAGACCAATAAAGACCATATACTCAAACTGGCTTTGTAATAGGTTCTAACGTCGTTAATTCATGCAAAATTTATTGAAAACTCCACAATTTCAGCATATATGCTAATTTTAAGATGGTTTTTGTTAGATTGGAAGTGGCAGTATTTCTGTTCAATCTTCATATCAAAATGAATGCTGTATGAATGATAATACGTCACATACATAATGGTGAAAATGAACATAAATGAGGCAACCTACATTTAGACAAACCCGGGCTTACATTATGTGTATTGAACTTCATTTAAAGTTCTCTCTAACGCAATCAGTCTCAAAAGAAAAAAAAGAAAACTCCAATATTTTATAAGGTACGCTTTGTACATTTTTATTTAGATCATGGTTTATTTGTCTAAATCATTGCTTTTTTAATATTACAATTCATTTGTAGGACCTCACAGGCCAACAATCACATACACGAAACAGGACACCAGTTCATTTACGTTCAAACTAATCATAATACAACTTACTCTCGCAGTAGATGGAATAACAGTAATCATAACAAAATATGGCGATAAAAACAATGAGCTGTTACATACTAAAATGCCTTTTAAGCAAACTGAGTATACATTAGGAAATTTAACAGCAGGAACATGTTACGATATCAACGTGTATAGTATGATTGGAAACATTGCAAGCGCAGAATCAGCATCCACATCATTTTGTACCTGTAAGTAATACTTTGTTGCATGTTATAAAAGATTGTTAAAATGTAAATATATACATTTTTTTTTATAAAAATATTCTTTATAAAGCACAAAAATGTACGTATTCACCTCAGAAGCTAACAGAACCTTTAAAAAGACTTATTGAGAATGGAACGTGTTACGATACTGTTGTCAGGTCATTAAAGATTGTATATTTAGGCGTTAATATTGATTCACTTATAGGGTCTTTGCATCGGAACTAAACACATTTATTTAAAACCAATTGTTGGCATGACACGGGTAATGTTCTTCTCATATATGTTATGATGGCAAGATACTAAGGATTGTGCCTGATATTCATACGATGAAGACACAATCTTTCAATCAGTTCAATTGAGTCTGGAGCTTGCATGTCAGTTAACTGCTAGTAGTCTGTTGTTATTTATTTATTATTGTCATTTTGTGTAGTTTCTTTGGTTACACCTCCTGACATCAGACTCGGACTTTTCTTGAACTGAATTTTAATGTGCGTATTGTTATGCGTTTACTTTTCTACATTGGTTAGATGTATAGGGGGAGGGGGAGATCTCATAAACATGTTTAACCCCACCGCATTGTTGCGCCTGTCCCAAGTCAGGAGCCTCTGGCCTTTGTTAGTCTTGTATTATTTTTAATTTAAGTTTCTTGTGTACAATTTGGAGTTAAGTATGGCGTTCATTATCACTGATCTAGTATATATATATATATTTGTTCGTGTGCAGGAATTTTTATCTGCATTGAAGACCTGTTGGTGACCTTCTGTTATTGTCTTTCTATGGTCGGGTTGTTGTCTCTTTGTTACATTTCCCATTTCTATTCTCAATTTTATAAAGATTCTACCACTGTATCCAGTGTGTTACGATATTTATGCAGGAGATAGTTCAATTTAAAACACTTGACTCGCCGAGCGTTTTAGATATATTCAACTGTCGCAAGTGAAATAGTATTGATCATATTAAGTGAAAGCATCTGTTTCTCTAATGATTTTTAAACGATACGATATGCAGACAAATGCTATTTTTACCCGAATGTTCTGCAAGAAAGACATTGTGTCATTTTGGTCTTTTGTGGATAGTCGTTTCATTGCGATCATACCATATCTTCTTTTTTTATATAGTCGTTATATGTGACATCATCAGACAGGGTTGAAACATGACCAATAAAGACTGAGTTTTAACAAACAATACGTTGATTAAATAGAAATAATAAACAGGTCATGAATATAATAAATCTTGTAAGAATTAGAGAAAACTTTGAATATGTTTGGTGTTTTGGTACAAGCTTATGCATTAAACCACTTCATCCAAAGTAAGTTGATACTTACTTAGCTGGCTTTATATTATGAAATGAGAATAAAGTGTATCAAATTCATTATGCAGTAATATGGCAAACTACTTATTAATTTTTCAAAACAAACTATTGATTTCTTAACGAAAAAATGAGGAACAGATCCTGTCTTTTGTTTCTTAATGTGTTTACGATTGTAGAAAATTTAAATACTTTTCATCCAATTATACATATACAAAAAAATGTAACAAACTATCGTGAATGAGACCATATTTTCCATAACAGCCATAAGGGAAGATATCAATGGTGATTGCCAACGTTTGGTTTTAATTGTTCTGTTTCCTAGAAGGTTCAAGTCAAGTGTGTGATAAAGATCGCTTAGGTTGAATGTAATTTAGTGTGCTTAAAAATATATCGTCATAAATATTAAATAAATATTCCATCTGCACCTGCATACGGAGGATATATCTCCAAATTGAAACGATATTCACTGACTTGAATTTCCTATCATGATTTCTTTGATAGAGGGTTGCTGCTCACATGGAAACTTTTGAATTAGGAGTTCCAAATGATGTAGTTGAAATAATCCCTTTGTGAATTTTAAGGACGCCATCACGGGCTGGTTGACTGTTATGGAATATCTATTTCACAGATGATATCGGGTATGTTTCCTGTGTCGTAACTACAATCCCGTTCCATTTTCACGACTATGAGCTATGGAATTTTACTATTTACCAGGTTTTAATAACATGAGCAACACGACGGGTGTCACATGTGGAGCAGGATCTGCTTACTCTTCTGGAGCACCTGTTTTTGTTAGGGATCGTGCTGCTTAGTCTTGAGTTTTCTATGTTTTGCTTTGTGTACATTTTTGTCTGTTTGTCTCTTTTTATTTTTAGCCATGGCATTTTCAGTTTATTTTTGATCTATGAGTTTGAATATTGATCTGTTATCTTTCGCCTCTCTTTTACAGAAAATCAATATTTTTTTTTTTAAAAGTCATTTTCTTTTAGTATGATATGACTATATTACTCATATTTCGACTGATTTTTTATGAATATCATTCATCCCTTAACCAATTTCACCCTGATAAGTTGCTGTGAAATTCTAGTATCACGGCTTTGAGACGTGAGAAGACATTTCCAGTGGCGTATCAATGACTGAAAAGAATTTATCAGGGTGAGGAGACATTATCTAGCTTAACTCAAGCGTTAAGATGTGCTAAGGGATGGGAGATCATAAAGAGAACGATCATCAGATTATTTAGTTTTCTAAGTATATACTGATATTGTAAAAAAATCACATTGTTAATAAAGGCTTGTATTTGATACGCTTGTAATCATCGGTGTTACATAGGAAGGGTATCAGGGGAACTAAAAAACAGTTCTTATCAAATTAATCAAAGAACATACATAAACCACAATCCTGTTTTTTTTTTATTCTGAACCATTAACCTGGGTTTAAACATTTTTATGGTTAACAGTTTTTTGACAGGTCAGTCTTAACCATGTGGTTTAATGGTTAATGAACATCTCAACCGGGATTAAAAGCACGTTTTAGATATTTTCAAAATGGTTTATAGCTTAAACATTTTCTTTAACTGTTGCGTTCTTATTCTCCCTTTTAACATGTTTATGGTTTAAGGTAAAACATGTTTCAGGTGGTTTATAACTGGTTATTAGTTTGAGTATAAAAAGCAAGCCTAATATGTTTAGATTAATAATTTTGATGTTGTTGTACAAAAGATTATTCAAAATAAACGAAATGCACAAATCAATATATACACAAAAATAAGAAAAAATAAGAAAAAAACACATATTTTCTTTAAAATTTGTTATCAGGCTCTCGATCTGGGAAGGTAATTTTTCTCAATTTTATCTTTAACAGCAATGCCCCGAGTCAATAAACAGGTTAACAAATTATTAAGTGTCTCTTATCATGCCAATATCATTACAATAAATTTCCCATCAGCCGATTTTCTTAACTAATTAATTCTAAATGAATTTCCTTCACAACTTTTATACAAATTAACTCTTTATTATCAACACGTGAGCACTTCTATAAATATTTCAATCCTTAAACCCTCGCTTTGATCTCTGTAAAAATGGTCTCTATAGGGAAAAAATAAATTGATATAAGAGCTTTTTATCAAAAGTATGTGTTAATAAATACAATTTTGATACAAATAAAAAAAAATACATGTTACTTAAAATGAAACAAACTTGAAAATAATCTGTACATTCTACGGAATTTAGGGTCTGACATATGGAATCTTATTGTGCATGTCTGTAACGTACTTTTGACATTCTAAATTTAATTAAATCTCCCTAGTCTACCCACATATTGTCTTTGAATCAAAACCAACACATTTCACACGGTATTTCCATTAACTCTTGATTCTTTTCTTTCGTAATAACTTTTCAATATACAGTATTGTCGTTATTGTTATTTTGTGTAGCATTGTCCCGTGATAGGGAAAGATTTGGTTGGACTTCCTCAGAAATAAAGTCTGTTGGTGTTTCGTCAACAGAAATTATGTCGGGTTCTACAGCATCTTCGTATAAAGGTGGTGTAATATCGTAAGGTTCATTCGTCCATACGTAACCACGTTTAAGTCTAATTATATGAACTCTTTTCTTCAGTAGTTTTCCGTCAGATTTTCGTCTCAACTTAAACGTGTATTTCGGAAAGTTTTTGCGAAATATAATAAAAGGTCTGTTTAATTTGCGCCCAATACCTGCAACAGGTTTGTATAAATATACAATGCCACCTACATTGAAATTAGGATTGTCTTTGTTTTTATTTGCCCTTTTCAACATCTCAGCTCTACGAATTTAAATTATTTCCTAAACATATCCCTAGCTGCTATTTTAAGTTCTTCAAGTAAAGTGGTGAAAAGTAAAATCACAAAAATACTGAACTCCGAGATAAATAAAATCGGAAAGTCCCTAATCACATGGCAAAACCAAATGACAAAACACATAAAAAACGAATAGAAAACAACTGTCGTATTCCTGACTTGGTATAGGAATTTTCAAATGTAGAAAATGGTGTATTGAACCTGATTTGCTAGCGCTAAACCTCTCACTTTGTACGACAGTCTCATCAAACTCCGTTATATTTACAACGATGCGTGAACTAAAGAGACATACAAACTAAAATAGTCAAAATATTGGTACATCAGTCATTACAGTGTTACAGTTTTACCAAAAAAAAAACAACAACACTAAAACATCTATCAAATAAAAACACATTCATTGCTTCGGGTGTCTGACGTCAGAAAATGTTATACGTCACATAGGAAGAACTTTTGCCGTTCAATATTTATACAAAACAATTTTTTAATTTCAAATGGGCAATGTTGGCATACAGGGTTTAAAAATCAAATGTATGTTAGAATTAATTTCAGAAATAGACCGAGATTTAAAATTGTCCAGAAGTTCCTTAGAATTGATAAGAATCCACAAATTGTTAATTCCACTACGCGATTAAATAATGTGGACATTTGTGGTTCAGCGTATTTCTCAATTTATGATATAAATATAACATAATGACATATAATAGAACAATAACATATTGACGGGATCTATTAAAGTACAGAGTCACGTTATAAGAACCAAATAAACACAAAAAGTCGCATATACAAAACACACCAGCAAAACTGAAAGAAAACACAAACATATTGACGGGATGTATATGTACCAAGCCACGTCAAAGGGATATCACAGAGAATAAACTAAACAGTAAAAGTAATATTGATAGAACAAAGAAAAATGAAAGAACAATATAACACGTTGGTACGATTATAAACAACGTCAGTACGCAGAATCTATACATCAAGACCATTATGTATTTTTTGTGAAGTTAATACGGAAAATTTATCAACAAGGTCTAGGGACCTTCCGATGAACTTGTTTTTTAGAAAACGGACGAGATGTTCTTTGACATACCCCTGGTTAATCAACTTTTGCTCAGACACTGATGAGGTTTTACAAATTCTGAGTAGAAGCTGCAGGCTCTTGAATATCGAATAAGTTGGAAAATGTATATCCAATATGCAGGTGAAGTTGGTATATTGCTACTAAGCTGGGAATAATTGATAATTTCAAAATTAAAATCGTCTCGTTTGTCATAGATTCTGGTACTGAGATGACTGTGTATGTCAAATTCGAGATATAAGTCTGAAATGAGGCAGAGGAAGCCGTGTCTGGTGTTTCTTTAATTTCTAGTTCTGGGGGATATATTATTGGAGCCCAATAAAAAAGTTTGGATTGTTCATGGAAAGAACATCAACAATATTTCTGAAAGTGAAATTAAGTAATCTGGCTTCTTTAATCTTCTTATTAACGTATTCAAGAGCTGTTTTGTTGACATCTAAGTTCGGTAAATTAAAATCGATCAGATTTTTCAGATGTCAGCCATACACTAAAAAGAATGGTGAATAGTTTGCTGTATCCACAGACGGTGCTGTATTATACTTAGTATGCGAATTGAATATGAGATTTTGTAATTCCACACAGTTTGCAAGTTTTTTTTAACAATGTTAGAAAAATAATTGAATCCTCTGTCGGATTGAATAACACTTGACGAACCATGACAATGCAGTACATTTTCCATTAACGCTTTAGCTACTGTTGATGCTCTTATATCCGATAAAGTAATAAATTCAACGTACTTTTTAAAATAGCAAATGAATACAAGCATATATTTATATTTGGACGGTCCACTAACGGGTATTGGTCCCATAATGTCAGTACTGACTCTATTAAAAGGCATTGATGCTAAATGCATGCTTGATAGCTGTACTCGGACAGGATTTGTTAACGATTTGAACAAGGTTCACACGACTTTATCCATTTTTTCACTTTTTTTGGGGCTGCATACATACATTTTTACAATACATAAGTGAATGACATGGTATTTATGTCATTGTTATACTATTGATATTTCATGAATAAGACATAGTCAAAATTTACAAGTAAGTGATGTGAATACTCAGTATATAATACATCTTAAGGATACTTTGGAATACATTAAATATATATGATCATATCAAAAATAAAAATGACTCGTGCTTGTCTTTAGAAAGATAGAAATATTCTAATATCTCCAGACGTCTTTAAAAAATTTAAGAAAAGCTTGCACAGATATTAACAGTTTGGCTTATGTGTGTTCTTTACATTATTAATGTAATACTTTGCCTGTAGAATACAATAATTTAAACCTAGTTATCAGAATTCAATACACCAAAAATGACACTGTCTTTATTCCAAAATAATTTTACTCCAAAAACTAAATACCACCAATTAGAAAATTCTTTACAACTGGCACATTCATTAGTTAAGAAACGTTTATATTTTTAAGAAGATAATTATGTGAGACTAATATTTTGTGTAACATTTTATATTGGAAAGCTTGTAGTTTGCTTTCTATAGTACATTTAAAAGCTAGTAAATAAAAAATTTTCCACTTTTCGTCACTAATTTCTATATTAAACTTTCTTCCCACCATTGTTGTGAAATAGGAGAAACACTTCCCCGATCGATAAAAAGTGAATGTACATCTTCTGCGAATAATTTACTGATAGACATTTTTTTTATTCTCATGCTAAAAAACGAATCCAAATGAGTTGCTGTTGGGTGATATGTGTTGTTGTAATATCAAATATATCCAGTTACGTGGTAGAGCAAGTTTAATAGATAGAATGTCTATAAAAATAAAATTCATGTTATATATTTTTAAGATCCAAATATCCCGTATGTGTATTGCGAAAATAGTACCACGACGTCTATCAATATGCAGATAGTAAAAGGCAAGGGAAATGTACAGGGATATCGCATACTGGTGGATGGAAAATCTTTAAAAAAGATCGAAGATAGTTCGCCTAGTCTTATCAAAGTCATAGAGGGTGAACCAGGAACATTTTATAGAATTGAAGTCTTTGCATTTCATGAAAATGAAGAAAGTATGCATCCGTTTTCTTTAAACTGCTCAACAAGTAAGTTTTTGAGACATATGTATCGTACTATTTTCACCTGTGATAGAGTTGCATTATTTGTAATCTAACCAAAATTATGGAATTATTTTGATAGTTTTTGAACGAAAAAACATTCCAACATGTCCAAGATTTATAACATTTTTCGGAAGAAAATAGGTGATTAAACCTGGTTTTTAAGGTAGCCTCACCTGTCACTTATATATATATATATATACTAAGATTTTTAAATTCGCAAACTACATTTCACATCAAATGATAACAGTTCGTTAACATATTGCCACTTCTGTTTTTCACCCCAGCGTTTTACAGACTTTTCCTCTTCATTAGAAATTTCTTTTGACCATTTCTCCTTCAGTTTATCGGCAACGCTGTTTGTTGAAATTTGGTCGATTTCTTGATTGATAAGATTATCACTTTCCTGGTATTTCTTTTCGTATCTTTCTTTTTTCGCTATTAAATGAGATACTTCCGTATGGATTCTTTGAATCGTAAGATCCCATCGTAATTTTGTTTCCATTTCTGGTTCTCCTTTTATTTCCTTTATTAGAATTTGTTTTTAGGAATAATCGGTATTTCAGCGTTAATCCAATCATTATATATGTTAGGCTGTTTTTCACAGTTAAGAGAATTCCACAAGTTTTGCTTACATGCATTACGAAGATGTTTCCATATTTAAAAAAATTGTTTCTATTTTCTGTAAGCTTATTGTAACGTTATAAACGTTACCAACAGTAGTGTCGTCAAGGACATTGTTAAAACGTCGCCTGAGGATTGCCAGAAGGCATGAAAGCTCTAGTGACAATATTTTAACGAACTGTTATCATTTGATGTGAAATGCAGTTTGCGAGTTATTGTGTTTTAATATATACATTTTGTACACGATATTTATTTACGTTTGCTATCTAACATTAATTTGTAGGATCCTGTATTATAGATAATTTAGCTGATCTGTAAAAATAACATCTCCATGCCTTATATATCATGTACTGTAGTACGACGCTAGATTAAAACTCACGTGGAAAGGTAACATCCGGTCACCGAAAGCTTCATTTTAATGAAGCCCAGGTAGTCGTGTGGTCTAGCGGGACGGCTACAGTGCAAGCGATTTGGTGTCACGATATGTCAGTATCATGGGTTTGAATCCCGGCGAGGGAAGAACAAAAAATTTGCGAAAGCAAATTTACAGATCTAACATTTTTGGGTTGATGTTTAGACGAGTTGTATTTATCTTACATTATATATGTAAATATATATAGGTGACTATAAATAGCAGCACATGACATACAAATATCTGTACAAAAAGTATTCCGTACCGTCAAGCTCTCAGAGTAAAGCGGATTTGCTCCTCTGAGGAGGCTGTCACCCAGCGGTTATAGGATTTTCAACCAAACGAGGTTATAAGAAATTGGACATAGACAAGGGGTTTGCGCGTGCGTACAATAACAGCCGCAATGGCCTGTTACAGTACAAAAAGAAGAGGCGCACTAAAATAGTTCCATCTGTTTTAACTTACAATACCGCCTTTACTAACCTTTCACGTTTTATCCGTGCCAATTGGCAAAGTATTGCCAATCTTCCAAAATTATCCAAAATCTGTCCTGATCCTCCTGTCTTAGCTTTTCGGAGACCAGTAAGTCTAAAAGACTTATTTGTGAGAGCTGCAGTCTCCTCTAATAAAAGCTGTTCAACTACAGGATGGTGCAAAATAAAGGCAACAGTAGTATACCGCTGTTCAAAACTCGTAAATCTATGGACCAAAAAAAACAAAATTGGGATACCAACTAAAACTGAGGGAAACGCATTAAATATAAGAGGAGACAAACGATGTCTGACTTGACAACAAAAACTGAGTACTCAAACATTTACTTGCCACTCCACTGGGTTTGTGAACACAATATTTTTTAATGTAAGTTGCAAAGCCCAAAATGTTGTATACATTCTTCAGTGTCGATGTGGCATGCAGTATGTTGACGAGACAGAACAGCCATTCAACAAACGCATGAATGGTCATTGTAGTGTACTGAATAACGTTTTTTTTTAAATATTCTTTTTCACTTTTTTGGTCTTTTGGAAAATGTTGTCTGTGCTGTATTTAGACCCTTCTACAACGAAATTTGTTTTACATGCACACGTATAAAAATTGCAGTTTTTATCCAGCGCAATCATAGGTTTGAACGTAGTTTTCAATTTAGACTTGTATATATAAATATATATATATACAACTCGTCTAAACATCAACTCAACAATGTTAGATCTGTAAATTTGCTTTTGCAAATTTTTGGTTCTTCCCTCGCCGGGATTCGAACCCATGCTACTGTGATATCGTGACACGAAATCGCCTGCACTGCAGCCGTCCCGCTAGACCACACGACCACCTGGGCTCTGAAAAAAAGAGCTTTCGCTGGCCGTGTGTTACCTTTCCTCGTCAGTTTTAATCTAGCGGCGTACTACAGTACATGATATATAAGGCATGAAGATGTTATTGTTACAGATCAGCTAAATTATCTATAGTAAAGGATCCTACAAATTAATGTAATATACAGTCACAGAAAATAATTATATTTATAAGTACGTCTGAGTCAGTGACAACTCTACAACAGATGTATCCATCGGATCGAGAAAGCAAATTTACAGATCTAACATTGTTGGGTTGATGTTTAGACGAGTTGTATATACATTATGTACACAGCCATGTATCACCATCATTGATGGCGATCCGATGGATACATCTGTTGTAGAGTTGTCACTGACTCAGACGTACTTATATATATATATACCAAACGTGAACGTGTCAAAATGGTTTTAATTATTTGGATGAATATTCTTCTCAAGCTGTAAGGTTATGACGATTAAAAAATGTTAACCAGATTTTTTTTTTATCGATTTATGAGTTTGGAATAGCGGTATACTACTGTTGCCTTTATTTACAAGAGCAAATTTTGAACCATTCATATTTACCATTTTCTCTTTTGCTTTACAAATTAGTTAACGTGTTATACATATAGGTAAATGAACAGTCTTGAAACCGGACACATATTTTCTCACACAACTGTTATCACAATTTCACACCATCAAATGGCCTACATGTGTTTTTATTGTATTGTGATATATACAGTCATATTCTTTATATAATTTAAAAAAATCTTTATTGTGCCATAAATTTATAATGAATAAGTTTTGAAAAAGTTTGCTTGTTAGTCAGTACAGGTCAGTTTGACATATCTATCAATGGTATGTTTATTTACCGGATTTGTAATCACATAAGCAACACGACGGGTGCCATATGTGGAGCATGATCTGCTTATCCTTCCGGAGCACCTAAGATCACCCCTAGTTTTTGGTGGGGTTCGTGTTGTTTATTCTTTAGTTTTCTATGTTGTGTCATGTGTACTATTGTTTTTCAGTTTGTCTTTTTCATTTTTAGCCATGGCGTTGTCAGTTTGTTTTAGATTTATGAGTTTGACTGTCCCTTTGGTATCTTTCGTCCCTCTTTTATGCTCGTTGGTGAAGTTACGCTCAATAGCTGCTTATAAAAGCCAATGTATTGCAGCGGCAATAGTGTTATCAAAAAGACCTCAATAAATTTATTATCATTAAAACTCTGACATGACATCGAAAATATAACCATACATTTTTGCAGGTTTTAAACGAAATGTTTATTCCAAGCAGTTGAGAATTAACATGCAAAAGTTTTGCTTTTCTTTGAAAAAGTGCTTTGATGAAACCTATACCGATTATTTTAGACATCGTTTTCTTTTTTACGCAAATATACTGTTGATTCACAGATCAAACGCATACAATTAACACCGACTATTCTAACTAAAAGGTTTTGGAATGTTGTGCCAAAAGTAAGAAAGTAAAATCATGTTTTATATGTTTAACAGGTTGGGAACTCTACCTTATATGGATATGCATGAATAAGCATACTTATGTCCTCGCACATGTGATTGTTTATTTACGTGTGACGTTATTTATTTTTACCTAGGTTTTTGACCAATCCAAAAAATGAGTAACAATGCATGATGTTCTACTACATGTTTACAATCAACCGAAAACACGTGTTATTTACTGAAATACAACACATTTTTTCATGCATTGCGGGATTCACAATTTTGCTTAGGTTTTCACTTTTTGTATGCACATTTATAGTTCGTGATATAAAGTATTCTTTCCATGCTCAGATTAACGAATAGTTGTTTCTATGCAAAGAAAATAGAGTTTGAAATGCCGATATATACCCATTAATATGATTGATGATGACACGGAGATCTTAGGTATTCGTGCACAAGACAGCAACGAAACAACAGTGAAGAACACAATTACCAATAAGACAAACTAACTAGTGTAAAGCTAGCCGTTTATAACAGTCGGTGCTAATTTTCATCAGGACAGCAACTTTCGTATAGATACTAAAAAAAATATATTTAAGGGATCCAATTGAATATTGTGTTCGTAAAAAGGTGAAGACTTATAAGAGTGTGTCAAATATCTGTTCGGGTCATAAAAATTTCACAGTTTAAGAAAATATATGATATTGTACCTTCTTTTCAGATTAAAAAGTAATTCAAATCGAATTAGAGTACTATTATTTAATTTGTCTTTAAGAAACAACAAAGTATAATCTGGGGAAATTTATTGCCGATTATACGGCATGGGTTCTCCTCATTGTTGAAAGACATTGCGGTTGCCTTTCATTACTTACATCCACTTCATTTGAACTTTAAGTGGATACAGTTGTCCCACTGGCAACCATATCACATCTCCTTATTTTTGTATACAAATATCTTTCAGAAAGATCGGTTTTCCATTATTAGATATTTACTGTAGAATACTAAGTAATATTTTCATATTTAGATTTGACAGGTATAGAACGTGCATAAAGTCTTTGTCATCAATTATAGACGGACTTTATCGATGGACAAAACTCTTCAACATTTGTTTAGCTATTTATTGTCCCGCCTTTATAAGAATTGTTTTGTAGTATACCGAATAAGATGTCCTAAACTTCAAGTCCAAAAGTTTACATATCCAGTTTAGATAGTACTGTTTCTGTGCCAGTTCTTCGTGTTTTTCGAAGTATAAATGTTTTATAGTTTCACGCCGTGAAATTAATGCACAGGTACAATACTTAACAAGGATTAAAACCTCTCACAGTCAACTACCTTAACAAGGTGAAAAAAGCCGAATCAAGAAGCCAGTTAACAATACATTTTTAATCTGCGCATGCAAATTGAAGATTATGTTATATATATATAACATATTCGCAGAACAAAAACATGTATTATGAGAGTCCCTTACACTTTATTAGTCGACAGTGTTCCAACTCATTCCACGTGTTTTCAAGTGATATTAATCTCGTAGTAGCCCACAATGCATTGTCGTATATTGAGTCGATTGGTCAGTCTTTCAAGGCCATATTGGCCTTGTGATTTGGAAATTACTATGCAAATATATTCTGACGTCAGGAAATCTAGAGTTTTCGACCTGTTTAAGGAAACTTATTTGATTGATTGTAAATTTATGTGGTTTTACAACTGCAGAACTATTGAAAGGTAAAGTATTCCATTAAAAAAAATTGACCCAAAATAGATATCTTCAATAAAAAAGGGAAACCCTTTAAAAAGGAAAAAGACTTCTAGAAAATCCTGTTATGATTATTCAAATTTGTTTAAAAAAAGATAGCGATGTTTCAATAGCAAGAAAAAAAAAATCATTTGGGAAAAAAATATTTGCACAATTTAAAAATAGACAGATACAAATAACTTGCACGTGTATTCTTAAAATTTATATTTTTGATACATAAATCGTAAATACTTTACATCATGTATCAACTCCTATCAAGTTAATTCTCTATATCGTTATTCTTTAGTTCCAAGCCCCCCGAAATCTGTATATATTAGAGATGTTACGACAGACAAGCTTGGTTTAGAAATTGTTCATGGAGAAGGACGTGCTGATAGTTTTGACGTGCTACTTAATCAACTTTTCTACAGTAATGTTTTTGTAAAGAAGAACTCCAGTGTTACGAGAACAGATATTAACGGTTTGGAACCAGGAACTTTATACCAACATTTTTCAATGATAGCAGTGTCAAATGGTGTCAACAGTAGTCAAACAACAGTGCCTGATTGCTCAACCAGTAAATTATATATTATATTATCAAATCCTGTTAAATACAAAATCCATATATCGAGAAAATATGTCTATTATTTTAATTACCGCTTCAAATAAAGAAAATCTGACAAAGACGGACACTACATTAATAGATAATCAATAAGAACTGTCTTGCGACTTATTATAGGAGTTATTGACCTCAAATTGCGAATATTACTTTATTTTTTCATTTAATGTCTCATTTATGGGCATCACGTTTTTTGGTCTGTGCATCTGTCTGTTCATTCGTTCGTCCGTCCGTACGTTCGTCAGCCTGTCCCGCTTCAGGTTAAAGTTTTAGGTTGAGGTAGTGTTTAATGAAGTTAAAACTTAGTAAAGATGTTTTTTATGAAATGATCTTTCTAATGGTATGCCAAACTAGAGATTATATCCCATTTTCACGGTCCACTGAGCATAGAAAATGATAGTGCGGATGGGGCATCCGTGTACTTGGGACCCATTCTTGTTGTCTATTATCTTGATAACAACAATAGATAGAGGAAACTTGAACAGGTGGAAACGCCAAATAAAACCGGTCATTTTCAATGTTGAGTGGTTTTTTTGGATGATACAAGGAAAGTTCGAATCCAGTATATTTTTTAAACACTCAGCCATTTTATCTTCGAACTTTTTTTATATATAATTGTTCTACAGCATCCTTTGATAAATCAAACGATCTTTTTTTTCTTTCAATTTTCACATTAAAAACGATAACAAATGAGTATGAAATGACGTAAACTTGACATGCAAGTCAAACCTAACCTCAGTAAAATTTGGATATTTAATTTATTTCTTGATTTTGTTGTTTTATTGCAGAGCCAAGCATTCCAGATAATGTGCTCGTTAAATCAGAAACAACAGAAACAATTAGCATTACCGTTACTAAAGGCGCTGGAATCGTTCAAAGATACTATATACTGAAAAATGAAACATATTACAAAACGGTTAATGTTACCAACAACAGTTTAAAAACCAACACCTTGATTGACAAGCTACAGCCAGGCACAGCATATACTAGTTTTTCTGTCGTTGCTATGTCTAATAATTTAAACAGTACAGAAATAGTTATCCGTCCTCATGCTACATGTAAATATAAACAATTATATGGTATTACTTTCAAAATCGAATGTTCAGAGTGATGTACAACTTTTTTTTATAATTGAAGAAGGTTTCGGAAGTGAAAAATTAATTACGTAGAAGTGTTTTGATTTTTTTTTGTCACTTCTTTTAAGTTGATATCTAAATGCTTTGAATCAAACATCTCATTTCATAAATTTCTAATAGTGTTCGAAATGAATATAATTTTATATCGGACTAATGCGGGTCAAAATAACAAAATAAACAGAAAAAGTAGTGTAGGGAATCGAAGCATTACCCTTAATCCCTGCATTTCCCTAAATTTACATGATTTCTGGTTCAGTATACACATTAATTGCAATCTTGAACAGGATCCAGAGAGATCAAATTGCAAAACTTTACTGACTGTTACATATTTTGATTATAGTTTTTTTTCAGATGTACAAGGCTTATAATTCGATACACAATTAACCAATTCATTTGATTTATAAAAACAAGGATGCAGAATGATTGGCAATGAGTCAATCCTCTAGAAGAGACTAAATGACACAGAAAATAAAAGATTTAGGCCACCCTACGGCCTTAAACAATGAACAAATCACATTAGTCAAGTCGGTTGCAATCTTTCACAATATCGACGATAAAGTCTCCATGGTATAGAACATTTGCACTGAATAGAATCTAAACAATTTGAATACACCTATCCAATTTGCTTAGAATTAAATAAAATGTTAACTTATAGCAAACTCATAAAAGATTGCACTAGTAAACTATTGTGGATCTCAAACGATCATTTAAATCGTAAAATATAATAAAGTACCAAACCATCAAGTATTTAGTAATTTTTAGGTTTTCAGTCAATTTAAGGATTTATTATTCCGTACCGTCAATACATGATCTGTTCAGTCTCTGTTGAGACTTTTCAGTAGATCTTTTGTACTTGTACATTTTTAATAACAAACTAAATTTCCTAAAGCTTCAGAACAGTATTGAGTTGACTGCAAACTAATTGTATGAACAGTACTAAATTTACCATAAAGCAAAATTTGTGAAATCGACTTTTATACTTCAGAAGGCTTTATTTACTAGATTTGTGTTAAAAGAATAATTCAAATTTTGGCGATGAAATGCATTTATTTATGGTCTTTAATAGTACTCCAATAAATGTCTACTTAAATATCACAAACGAATAATTTCAGTACCACAAAAACCTCTCGATATCATACAAAAGACATCTGAATTATCTGGCATGGTTGTAGAAGTTACAGCAAATAGCAAGGCAAATCATGATTTGATACTTGTAATAAAGGATTTCAAGAACAACACTAATGTTTCAACAGCAGAAATTAATTCCAAGAGAACCAGTAATGGATTCTTGTATACAGTATCTGAAATGCAGATTGGAACGTGCTATCATTTAGTAGTTTATTCTACTTTTTCTGCGTTCGATGTTGATTATACCAATCCTGATGGACTAAAAACAACGATTCCAGTATGCACATGTAAGTTCAAATAAACAAGTGATTTGTCTTTGAATCTGTTGTGTCTTATTAAGGTGTTTTAGCAACAAAAAATGCTGATTAAAGAAAGGTAAAACACTAGCTTTATATAACATGACATGTATAAAAAGTAAACAAGAGAGTTAATTGTTTTAATTTTGAGAGTTGACTTTAATCCTCAATTGTTAGAACTGGTTCAATCCAATTAGTTATGATCATATTATAAGATACAACTTAATTGTGCAGTTGATGATTTTGAATATATTTTAAGTGCACTGATGAAATAGAAAATCATCTAAGTCATTTTCTAGACTTGTTTTTGATACTCGTGACTATCAAAGTTGCATCACCTGACAACATATTTGTATTTCTCATCTCAGATATGGACTTAAACGCAGCCTTTTATTTCAATTCCTCATCAATAAATTTTATGTCAAGATGACATATTTTTAAGACCCTCGATTCTGACTTTTACAAAATATTAATTCTCCACGAGTTGTTTCGCAGACTCTTACGCAAACTTTAATCAGTCACTCATATGTGAAATGTAGGTCAAGATAACCTTATTTTTATCAAGACCCCTTGGTTATTCAAGACTCATCTCATGAAGTATAACGTTAATACAGATAGATGGGGAGTCGTGGTGTAGTGGTTTAAGAAATAGTGCAGAGGACTATTAACACAAATGTTCCTGGTTCGATCTCCATTCCGGTTTTCCATTATCCCCATTTGCGAGTGTGATCTTGAGAAACGATAATAGTCCGTCGGAAGGAGACGATAAATGGCTGACTCGTGTTAAAAGAGAGCCATATCTCTTGCCCGTAAAATACACCCTTGTAGATTCTAAAAAAGGGAAGGCTAATTCCGCAAAAATTTAAAGACAGCACTCGCACCTGCAATGTGGAAAGGGATTAATATAAGTTGCAATAACTTGTTTCCCAATCCACTATAAAAAAAAAGTTTAAACTAGATAGATGGAATTGAACTTGATGGTACTAAATCCCTTCACCAATTTCATTTGACAAAAGATATAAATATTTTAAAGCAAACAAATATCTAATTATTCCCCAGTAAAGGTTGAGAAATCCCAGACATATTGTTTTATTTCTATTCGCTTTTGGTGAAATTTAAGTATCAACATACAGTCATAAAAATAGGAATGTAGCTTTGTATGATATTTAACCATGAATTCTGTTCAAACCAATGCGAAGGGTCAACTTGAACTTACTACCAGAAATATTTATCATTGTTAAATGCACTACAAACCAGTTACAGTCTGAAATGGCCTATATCCGTACTCGACTGTACTGATTTGTAATCGACCATTATGAATTGGTCTGAATTTTACTTGACATTACTCGACCCCAGTCTTAACCGTACTCGACTGTAGTGATTTGTACTTTACCCTTATCTTTGACATTGAAAATAGTCTGAAGTATTACTCGACCAGTCTGAAACAGTCTTAACCCGTTCTCGACCTGTACTCGACCTATTTTTTTAGTCTTAACCATACTCGACCAAAGGTCTGAACAATACTCGACCTGTCTGAACTATACTTTACCCTCTACTTTTTTAATTTGAACTGTTAACATAAAATAGGCTACCTATCCTTTGACTAACGAGTTTTACGGAGATAAAAAAAATCAAAATAAAGATGTGAACATTTCCCTGGGTTTCACATAATTGAAATTTAGAAATTATTTCCAGAAAACATTTTTGACGAATGGAAAAGCCTCGGTCACACCTTACCAGATAGCACGAACGGACGCCTAACGGATGAAAATAAAAGTTGTCCGTTGACAAAAATCTTATCCGTTTGGAGTCCGTTGATGTACTGACCGAATAAAACGGACGTGTAACGGATGCATAACGGACACACACCATGCAGAACGGATGTCGAACGTACATCCAACGGACGAGTACCGCATAAAACGGACACCTAACAGAAGCGTACCGGATAAAACGGATGAACAAGATATACGGAAAAATCAAAGGCGACAATAATAATACATGTAAATCGCATAAATATTCAAAATGTTTCTGTGTTACTGGTTTTGGTTTGTTCTTCAAAATTCCGCCAAAGGGTAGTGTCTGGCCTGAATAAGAATTGCTTGATTGTGAAGACGTGCCTATACTCTAAGATCGATTATGAATAATAAGAATTCATGAACATTAAGAAATCTGACATACCAATAATTGGCATTTCTGACGCGAAATTTCCAATTGGCATTTATCCGTTTCAGATCCGTTCATCATCCGTTTTATCCGTTATACGTCCGGTAGAAGTCCGTTTCTCATCCGTTCAACATCCGTTTTATCCGTTAAACGTCCAAGAGAAGTTCGTTGGTGTATTTATCATCCAGACCTCCAACGGATGTATAACGGACACGTAACGGATACAAAACGGAAACGAAACGGACGAGTACCGTACAAAACGGACACCTAACGGACGTTTAACGGACATTTTATCCGTTGGACGTCCGTTCAGAGTTAACATGCTCAAAATTTTCCATCGGACAGAACGGACGTCGACGGATAAAACGTAAGCTTAACGGACATGCAACGGATATGGACGGACGTCCAATGGATAAGAACGGACGTATAACGGACATGAACGGATTGAAAAATAATTATCCGTTAAGCGTCCGTTCGAGCTATCCGGTAAGGTGTTACCGAGGCTTAAGAGCATACGATACGGTTACAGGGGAGGTAATGACGTGGCTAACGTAAAATGTTATTTTCGCGACGTCAAACTATGACATATCGGGAAAAGATGCATTTTTCGACTGATTTTTATCATTCAAACTGATTAAATTTGAAAACGAGTGCATGGACCCCTTTTTTTTAAAACGATATTTTGTTTTATTTTGCAGGAAGATTATGTGGACCAAATTTGATAAAACTGTAAATAGTGCAAATTTTTAATTTTGATAAATATACAGCAAAAAAATACGTTTTTTTCTCAATTTGTGAACATTTGATAAATATGAGTTAATTCTGAATAAAAATTTGCATAAATTTTTAGGATACTTATAAAATACAGAAATTACAAATTATTTAACAAAAAACAATATGTGTTTATCTATTAAAACAAAAAAGTTATGGCTTTCTTTCGAAAGGGAAAATACGGCCACAAATCCGAATTTTGAGCAAATATACAAAATTTCGACCTCATTTAACTCAAAAAGTAGCACAGGAAGTAAAATTGAGAATGGAAATGGGGAATGTGTCAAAGAGACAACAACCCGACCAAATAAAAAACAACAGCAGAGGGTCACCAACAGGTCTTCAATGTAGCGAGAAATTCCCGCACCCGGAGGCGTCCTTCAGCTGGCCCCTAAACAAATATATACTAGTCCAGTGATAATGAACGCCATACTAATTTCCAAATTGTACACAAGAAACTAAAATTAAAATAATACAAGACTAACAAAGGCCAGAGGCTCCTGACTTGGGACAGGCGCAAAAATGCGGCGGGGTTAAACATGTTCGTGAGATCTCAACCCTCCCCCTATACCTCTAACCAATGTAGTAAAGTAAACGCATAAATGTATTTTTTTTATAATATATTTGATTAAATCAGGCAAAAAATAGCCTATAAGGAAATTTTTATCAAACTGTAAATACGGGATCAAAACTGTATCGTATGCCCTTAAGCAATACAAGATTTATAACATTAACGGTACCAATTTTTCTGCTGCAGATGCGCATTTCGACAATAAATATCTCTTTTTGGTAATGCAATTGAAAGAAATTATGTATATAAACATATAGATATATGTATAAGGTATCAGAATGCGAGATCTTGTCAATCCGATTGTCGCAAAGATGAGCATTATGGGTAATAAATGCAAGGACAACTAATCCTACTTTCTTGTGTCTTTTTGCAATTATACAAACCTCAAACTAATTCACAAAACACCTATCCGGATAACAACTAGTATCCTTATGTTATGGTACTGTAAAAATGAGCTTATAACGTTCTTTGGACATCGTTCAAATCTTAAATTTCTTTAGAATGTCGTTTACCAATTAAATCCCTTTTTAACGCTTTTAATTCGTCAGAAAATGATACGCATAAAGAAACTAATAAAACTGTTAATCGCAAAAACGTTTATATATTAACAATTGACCATGATTTACTCTATATTAAAAGAATTGAGAAAAATATCAGAACTGTTAGTACCATATCAAAATGTTCCCCTACTCATTATACTGCAAAAGGTTTTCCAATGGGATTCGAAAGTTTTGTTAACAATTGTGTATCAGCATCGCTTTTTTGTTTTTGCCAAAATTTTGTCTGCCTCTCTTCAAGTTCCTATTATTCCCGCTGTATTTTTCGCTTGCACATACTGTAAATCTATTAAAAATATGTGCGCTTTATGGATAAAACTGATTTGATATATTGAGAAAATTATGAAAGACATTTTTTTAGATGTGTTGCTATTAATAAATTTATGAAAATTGCTTAAACAGTTTAAACTTTTATGTTTACATTGATGTTGACATTTACAAATAATTTTATATGGGTCATCTCCAAGTGAACATTATTGACAAATTTTAAAACGAATAACGCAAACAATGTTTTACCATTCAAAACAATTAAACAAGCTGTGACTCCTGCATTGGTTCGTTACGCTTGCATTACAAAAACAGCAGAAATATTTAAAATTCGACGAAGTTTTCTCCTAATAAGACCACAAAGACCTATTAATCTATAATTCTTCTTTTTCCAAATGATGTCCAAAATGTTTTCTTTGATAGAGTTGTTAATTTTTAATATACCAGCGTTTTCATTTTCCGTTTTTTTTGCAGTATTGCTTGGCCTTTCATAAGAGGATATGTATTATTTAATGTCCCGAAACCCTGAATAAAAATAATAAATGATTCTCAATTATACCGTCAATATTGTACCCACTACCATTGAGAGTTTTCTCAGTTTACCTCTTTAGCTTTGTATTCATTTAGAGATGGTCGCTGTTCCAAATTGAGAAAATTTTGATGAAACACAGAAATGCACCAATTTGATTTCAACATGTATTATGGACAAGCGCACTCAATTACAGGCTCCTGACGTATAGGATATGGCGGGGTTAAATCTATTTTTTAAATGTCTAGAAACAAAACATAGCTAACGTTTTATTGCTGTCGTTTTTTTTTTCAAAAGTTCAATTGGATATATAATCTAAAGATTTAATCGCACTAAGGTTAATAGCTGACAAGATCAGTATGTATAACAGTGAATTTGATGCACGTTACGAAATTCTTGGTTTTTTTTGTACTTTAATAAGATTTGAAAACATTCTTTTCAATTTTACCATAAATAAAGGCAACAGTAGTATACCGCTGTTAAAAAATCATAAATCTATTTAGAGAAATCAAATCTGAGTTACAAACTAAAACACAGCAGTTATAAGAGGAAAACAACGAAACAACAGAAACACTGATATGCAACAAAATAAAAACAAACGACAAGGCAACACACACAGAAACGAAATATAAGATAACAACTTCCATTCCTACTTGGTACAAGACATTTAACCAAAAAACAGGTGGGCCAAAAAGGTGTATAAGAAGAATCCATGAAATTACTTTCTGTTGAAATGAAATGCCACGACACTTAAAAATTATTTTAAAAGTCAAGAATGTAATGGCATTATTCTCGAACTATTAGCTTTTGGAATCAAGGCAGTTCTTCAGAAAGTGAGATTTCATGACCATTTACAAGCAGTTTGTATCTACGATTCCAATTTGTGTAGAAAAATGTAAACCTCAATGTAATCCTTAACCGAAAACACTTCTACATATTTTACAGTACCAGAGAAACCAGTTAGCATCACACAAAACAGTTCAAATCTAACGAGTATGACATTTGATATTGGTTACAAAAACAGTTTGGACATTGAAGCAATTGTCATAATGGTAGTAATTAAAGATATGAAGAACCACAACATATCATCCATCAACTGCAAGAGAACCACGCATCGATATACATGTACAGGAAATAATTTCGGCGTTGGAAATTGCTACCAGGCCTGTGCTTTTTCACGTTTGAATGCTATATATCTTAATCGTGATCCGATTTGCATAGAAAAAGCTTGTACACGTAAGTCGTACTTTATTAATTTGTGATATATTTGTATCCAAAATATTCAACAAAAATCCCAAATTCAAAGGTATATTCTAAAAGGGATAGTTTAAAGATGAGGAATTATCAATCAGTTGAATTCTAGTATTGAATAATCTGCAAGGACATTGACCATTCTTAAAAAAAATACTTAACTTTTCTCGTTTTACATGAAGTTGTCCTTTAAAATAATTAATTCGATATTAAACATAAAAAAGTGATACTATTCATTTTAACTTTCCTATGTACACTTATTATACAATTCCATTTTTGCTATACCGTTGCATACACAAAGCTCAAAAAGTTCAATGGTAATATTCATGACCAAATAAGTGTTTTAGAATGTGAATTTCATGTGAGCATAAAAATAAATTAAGATGTTTTTCATGATTATGATGAAATTAAAAAAAAATAGTTGTTTTATAATAACTTTAATTTTAAACATCACATGAAATTTACGTGATATTGTGTTGGTGATTTTCACAAGAAATTCAATTGAGTTTCTTATTAGATTAATGTGAAACTCACATAATCTGATTTCACATGACTTAAACAGGTCCAGAACTCTAGATTTCCTGACGTCAGAATATATTTGCATACTAATTTCCCAAATAGATCGTAAACATGACCTTGAAAAACTGACCAATCGACTCAATGAACTGCAATGCATTGTGGGCTACTACGTGTTTACTATCACTTTAAAACACGTGGAATAGATGGGAAAACTGTCAATTTATATAGTGTCTGGGACTCTCAAAATACATGTTTTTGTTTTCCGAATATGTTTAATGTAAAATATATAACATAATCTTCAATTTGCATGCTCAGATTAAAAAAATATTGTTTTTTGACTTCACGATTCGACTTTCTTTTTGGCCTTGTAGTTGGACAGGTTATGGCCATTGTTATGCATTGTACCTGTGCATTAATTGCACGTGAAACAGTGAAATTTCAAATCGAGTGACCACTGTCCAGTATAAAAATCATTTGAGCTCTTTTAAACCTGTCATTACGGTTTGAAGGAATGGGTTACACGTTTATCTATATATCGATTTATGCTATCGGACTTTTCGTATCTTGTATAAGTATAATGCCATTTCAAAAATAATGCTGCTTCGAAAAACACAAAGAACATGGAACTGAAATACTACGTAATTTCAAGCATGTCCCCGCGGTGGCGTTACAAGCTGCCCTGCAATATGGATGTTACGACAGACGCAGACTTATCTGCACTGGATGTGTAAACTTTTTGTCAGGACCTGATCTAAAAGTAAGTACATCATATTTATTATTCTAAAAATATATGTTATAAAAATGTGTAAGGGTTCCGCGGAACCCAGTATCTCAGCTTTTATTTATGAATTTAATGAATGTTTTATAAGAACCTTTACTGCAGACTGTATATGTTATGTTAACTGGAAGTCCATAAATAAGTTATATACGGAAAATTAGGAAATATATATGATTTCCTGTTTTATAATTCTTTTTGAATACTAGCGGAGTTTGATCATAATAAAATTGAGAATGGAAATGGGGAATGTGTCAAAGAGACAACAACCCGACCAAATAAAAAACAACAGCAGAGGGTCACCAACAGGTCTTCAATGTAGCGAGAAATTCCCGCACCCGGAGGCGTCCTTCAGCTGGCCCCTAAACAAATATATACTAGTCCAGTGATAATGAACGCCATACTAATTTCCAAATTGTACACAAGAAACTAAAATTAAAATAATACAAGACTAACAAAGGCCAGAGGCTCCTGACTTGGGACAGGCGCAAAAATGCGGCGGGGTTAAACATGTTTGTGAGATCTCAACCCTCCCCCTATACCTCTAACCAATGTAGTAAAGTAAACGCATAACAATACGCACATTAAAATTCAGTTCAAGAGAAATCCGAGTCTGATGTCAGAAGATGTAACCAAAGAAAATAAACAAAATGACAAAAATACATAAATAACAACAGACTACTAGCAGTTAACTGACATGCCAGCTCCAGACTTCAATTAAACTGACTGAAAGATTATGATTTCATCATATGAACATCAGGCACAATCCTTCCCGTTAGGGGTTTAGTATCATACCATCATAACATATATGAGAAGAACATAACCCGTGTCATGCCAACAACTGTTTTTAAAAAAAAAAAAAAAAAAAAAAAAAAAAAAAAAAAAAAAAAAAAATGTGTTTAGTTCCGATGCAAAGACCTTATCAGTGACTCAATATTAACGCCAAAATATGCAATCTTTAATGACTTGACAACAGTATCGTAATTATATCCCTTCTTAATAAGTCTATTCAAAGGTTTTGTAAGTTTCTGAGGTGAATACTGACACCTTTGTGCTTTATAAAGAATATTACCATAAAAAATTGGATGTGAAATACCTGAACGTATTAGAAGTCTGCATGTTGAGCTATATTTACGAATGATGTCTTTATACCGATGATAAAATTTAGTAAATGTTTTGACTAGTTTGTGATATCGAAAACCCTGGTGTAATAATTTTTCAGTAATACATAAATTTCTCTCGTTAAAATCTAAAACATTGTTACATACACGAGCGAATCGTACAAGTTGAGATATATAAACACCGTAGGATGGTGACAAGGGAACGTCACCATCTAAAAACGGATAATTAACGATAGGAAATGAAAAATCATCCCTTTTATCATAAATTTTAGTATTCAGCTTTCCATTAGTGATATAGATATCAAGATCGAGAAAAGGGCAGTGGTCATTGTTAGTATTAGCTTTATTTAAAGTAAGTTCAACAGGATAAATTTCATTAATATACATACTGAAGTCGTCATTATTGAGAGCCAAAATATCATCCAAATATCTAAAAGTATTATTAAATTTGTTTATCAGATGTTGTTTCGATGGGTCTTTGCTTATTTTTGTCATAAATTGTAACTCATAACAATACAAAAACAGGTCCGCAATAAGTGGTGCACAGTTAGTCCCCATTGGAATTCCGATAATCTGACGATATACGGAATCCCCAAAGCGAACAAAAATGTTATCTAGTAAAAATTCAAGGGCATATATAGTATCAAAGCATGTCCAATTAACATAGTTTTTTTGTTTATTGCTACTAAAAAATGACCTTAAAGAGTTTGAACATATATATTCACATTCTGATTTTTTGAATGCCCATTTAATTAGGTGTGTGAATTTTTTCTTAATGAGAATGTGAGGCAATGTGGTATACAGGGTAGAAAAATCAAAACTTTGAACAGATTCAAAATCACCAATATAAGCATGCAATTTATCAAGTACTTCCAACGAGTTCTTGACACTCCAAAAGTAATTTATTCCACTATTTTCGAAGGCCTTATTTGAACAATTTATTATCAGGTTTTTAATTGTACCAAGTGTGCTGGTAAGAAGAATAGACAATTTAGTAGTTGAACAATGGCTTGAAGACGAAATAAATCTATATTTGTAAGGGGTTTTGTGTAGCTTCGGAAGCCAATACATAGTTGGGACTTTCATTGTATTTGGCTCTGCTTGTAAAGCGGTGGCTAAAAGTTTATGTTTGTTACAGATTTCGTTTTCTGAAAATGGAGTCAGTTGGAATGTTGGTGAATTGGTGATTTCCTTTTTCAGAACCTCAATGTAAAATTTACGTCAAACGATAATAATATTATTAGCAGCTTTATCTGCCGGGACAAAAACAAATTCCTTGGCTAGTTCTTTTAGTTTATGTTTGATACGAGAAATAGGTTTATTGTGGTTATTGTTTATAGTAAAATGTTCTTTAAAATGTTGAATACGTATATCAACTATCTTCATTACTGAATTAAAAAAAGAGTCCAAAGATTTTATGTCAGCTTTTTCCCGTTTTATCCATTTCATACAGTAAGTATGGAGTGAGTCGTTGATGATATTACGACACTCATTCCAATTAATAATTGACGGGGGACGATATTTAGGTCCTTTACTGAGGAATGATTTTAACTCTCGGTCTTGAACGATGTTGAGATCTCCTGTTATAACATGGGAAATGGGTCCATAAATATATTCGGAATTACTGCAATTACATGAAGTAGGTGTATTTTCACTGATATTAACATCTTTACACAATTGACTATAATTAAACACAAATTTCCGGGTAGATTTCTTGTAAACAAGCTTCTGTCCAAGTTTGGGAGAAATCTATGATAGTTATGAAAGTTATTGAAATTTAAAATTTTTTAACCAAAGAGTGAATGTTATGTTAACTGGCAGAACAATTAACTTAATCCATTTATAAGTTAAATACGGACAAACAGGAGTTTTTTTTTAACAAATTTATATATCTGGATACTATCTTATGATCATAAACAAACTTTTGTCCAAGTTTGGTAGAAATCAAGGATAGTTTAAGAAAGTAATAAAAATTTCAAAAACTTTAAAAACGAAGGTAATATTTTTGGACGACGCCGATAAAACGGAATGTAGGATCGCTATATATATAT
Source organism: Mytilus galloprovincialis (assembly GCF_965363235.1). Taxonomy (NCBI): domain Eukaryota; kingdom Metazoa; phylum Mollusca; class Bivalvia; order Mytilida; family Mytilidae; genus Mytilus; species Mytilus galloprovincialis. Next base: position 88,210,407 of record NC_134847.1, read on the forward strand.
GTCTCGCTATTTCGACAAAAGTCGAAGGCTCGACTAAAAGCGGGGACAGTAAAATCTATTATGTATACTTTTTGTAAATCGAGGAAATCCGCTTGTTGCAAATTTTATTTTTGTAAAAGTTAACGACGATGGACGACGGACGCCGGACGCAAAGTGATATGAAAAGCTCAGTTGGCCCTTTGGGACAGGTGAGCTAAAAAGGTATAAAATCAATTTTGTTTAAAGCTGAGAAATTTTAATATAATAGATGATAGACACTCTTTTTTACGAACCCACAAAATGCATTGATTCCTTATTTTTTTTTAACTCTCTCAATGAAAGTTTAACTTATGGGCAATAGTGTTTTTCACTGTTGTTTCGTTGCTGTATTGTGGACGAATATCTGAAATCTTCGTGTAATCATCAATCATATCAAGGCTAAAAAATTTTCGTTAATCTAAGCATGGAACGAGTACTTTATATCACGGACTATAAATATGGATACAAAAAAATAAAATCTAAGCGAAATTGTGAATCCTACAATTCAGGAAAAAAAGTGTTGTATTTCAGTAAACAACATGTGTTCTCGGATGATTGTAAACACGTAGTAGTCCATCATGCATTGTTACCCATTTAGTTGATTGGTAAAAAACCCAGGTAAAAAATATTTGCGTCATACGTAAATAAACAATAACATGTGCGAGTACATAAGTATGCTAATTTATGTATATCCATATAAGGTAGTGATCCCGACCTGTTAAACCTCACGTGAAATTCATATGAGTAAATTGTCCCTGTGTAGCATATATATGACGTCAAACAGTAAATGTGGAAAGAACGAGAACAGAATTGTTGTACCAAAGCAATGATTGAATTTGATTGATTTAATTGTTATATATATAAACGTAAATGGAGGACAACTGAAACCGCTACTGCTCTCCTAACGATTCAACATGTTTTGAAGTGCAGACATATACTGGTATGATCGGCTGTAAATATAGTGCAGTTATTGCCAAAGTATAATAATTTAAAATTATATTGAATGATTTTTGATGATGGATTATCTCATTAAAGCTAAATACATGCATAAAGGTTTAGCAATATTTGGCCACAAATTTTAATCGACATATTCCATATCAAAAATGACTAAAACAGATATATAATTTAGATATATAAATATGTTAAGATAGATTCTAGATGTGTAATAAATGAGTATAAAATGCGCCGTAGGATACATAGATGTAAATGTCAAAAAATCTTTATGTCATGGTGTGCCGACTATATACAAAATATATAAAGAATTTAACCAATGTCAAAGTCAATAAAAAATGCACTAATTCCATTAAATTTTATTATGATCCATCGAATTATTTAGTAATTTCAACGTATATAAGGTTTATCTAAAATGCATATTTAGCTTACCATCTTACCAAGAACCCCTTAAATAATTGATAAATTTCATAATAATCCAGATCCATTTAAATTCAGCATAACTATGCAACAAGGGCTCTGGTGCGGATTGATATATATTTTTTGATACCTCCATTAACCTTTTTGAATGAGGTCTAGCTAAAACCATTGTACAAACCATACTGAAATGCATTCATGACATAACTGAATACAAGTATTGTAACTTGAAGTTTTTGTTAACTAGGCATTCAAAATATGATGAAATGAAAATTTTTGTAAATAGTATTCTAGTATAATTTTCAGGACCTGGAAAACCATTGGATGTCATACAGTTTTCTGCGAGTGTAAAATCGATAGTTGTGAATGTGAAACCAAACGATACCGGAGTTACAGATAACATAAAAATTAAGGCTGAAACTGGGCCAGGATATCATTATACATGTGTCAATACTAGTTCGTTGTTCGCATGTACTCTAACACAACTGAGTATTGGCGAATGCTACAATATTTCAGCAACGTCTGTCCTAAATGGTTATGAAAGTATAGAATCAACCAAAAATAATTTCAGAATTTGTACGCGTAAGTAAAGACATTTTTCACGATATATATAGTTTTTGTATACCTATAAATAAGGAACCTGACTATGATTTTTTTTTACTCAGCATAATTAACATGCATCATATGATCAAAACTCTACCCCTCCTCTAACAAAAACAAACAAACAAAACAATAAATCAAATCAAAACAACAAAACACAAAAAAAAACCAACGAAACAAAGCACGATGTTTGGTTTAATTGAAATAAATTATATCGGTACCAAAATAATTACAAATACACTGCGTGTATAGACAAGCGTTTCAGCTTAGTTACATATTCCTTATTCGTTACCTGTTCGTTTCTTGTTCCTCATTCCATAACAGCTACTATAATAAGCTCCCAATGATAAATCCCAGCCTTTATATCGGGGGTTGAAAACTTTGTCGTTTTACATTGAATAGAAAGCCATACAATTATACTTAAGTTATTGCCTGCAACAATAACGCCACAAAATAAATCCCATTCTTTTAATTGTGGTGTAGACCTTGTGCTCAAATCTAATAGAGATCCATACAATTATACCCAAGTTATTGTCTGTGAACCTGACAAACAATTGATTTGTTAGACACTTGGTGGCCCCTCATTCCTTAACATCAACGACAATGACCCCAAACATTTATCCCATCTTCATATTGTGGCGAGGAATGTTGTCCTAAAATACTAGTATTGACCAAATGCATATTCTATACTCAAATAATGGTATTAAAGTTTCGAAGGAGTAGTGGGCACAATAAAAACAGTGTTCGGGGAGATAACTCTTACAACGTAAGAGTACGGTTTAACAGGGTCAGTTTCAAAAGGGCAAAAACTGTTCAATATCATGTGCAAAAAATATATGCGAAATCTTGCGAAACCACAATACTAAGCAAGAACAAAATGTGGCAGAAGAAAAAAAATATTATAATTAATAATATTATTTCCAGTACCAAAGAAGCCTTCAAGCATCAATCAAACAAACGCAAATTATACAACGATTTCCGTAGATGTGAATTCGTCCTATGATAGTGTTTTCACTATGGTCAGCAAAATTAAGACTAAACATCTGTGCATAAAAGAAGAATATAATCTTTTTAAGTGTAAAATTGAAGGTCTAAGCAAAGGCACAAATTATACTGTTCATGCCTTCAGTGTTCTCAATGAAAGAAACAGCACGGAAGGAACTTCTGAAAACATCTTTACACGTAAGTAAAAAAAAATCATACTTTTTTATAAACCTTTGTTAATTTCTATCATTTTGTTTTACATTATCATTTCAACAGTAACGATAAATGGCAAGTTATATATAAATACTTTTGTTCCAAATCAGTTTTTTTGTTAGATAGGTTCGGCCTTACAACGATTACATTAGCTTATAATGTTCAAAACAAGAAAGATCTCCAAATTTTGAATTCACTCACTCCTTTCGTTGGTGGTAAAATTGGAGAAATCAAAGCATAAAAAGCACAAAAAGCACAAAAAGACTATTTTTATGAACAAATGTTTTACCTTGCGTTGACGAGGAGCGTAATCTATAATTATTTGTTTCGATACTGAGGAATACCGTCTTTAAAAATAACATTGCCAAATATACATGATGTACTGCTAGTCACAAACAGTGCATTGTTATTTAGAAATACACACACACATTGCTAGACAAGTCGCACACTCTTTTCTATTGATCTATGGGGATCGTTTTCGACTTAAATTTTATCCCCATCAATTTGAGTAGGAACTCTCCATTTTGAATTTTCCTCGGAGTTCAGTATTTTTGGGATTTTACTTTTTAAAGTACAATGGTCATGTTTCTTGCCATATAAATATTCGACCTTAACAACATATTACCATACAGCATGGTCTCTTGTTTATCATATTATGGATGACGATGTTCAAAAGTAACTCGAATAATATGTATGGTAATATTCAATGACCGATTACCACTGAAAAAATTACACATGCACATATTGAAATTAGGAACATGCACAATAGGAAACGTAGCAGGTACACACAACTTCTTTTATTTAACTGATTGGGAACTAAGTCATAAAAACAGCAACTAAAAACACAAGCATGAACCGATTTTACTCTTCTTACATTGGCGACCAATACTTATCTTGGGTATTAGTATAGAATAGTTCCCACTCGAAACACAAAAAAAAAAAACATGTTCGGTAGCCGATATTTATAGTAAAGTAAAATCACAAAAAAGTGAACTCGGAGGAAAATTAAAAAAGGAAAGTCCCTTATGAAATGGCAAATTGAAAAGCTCAAACGAATTGATTACAAAAGAGGGACGAAAGATACCAGAGGGACAGTAAATCTCATAAATCGAAAATAAACTGACAACGTCATGACTAAAAATGAAAAAGGACAAACAGACAAACAATAGTACACACGACTCAACGTAGAAAACTAAAAAGAATAAAAAACACGAACCCCACCAAAATGATTGTATCGAAATGAGTGTATGAAATTAGAGAAAGCAGAAAAAAACAACATTTTTTTCATAGAAAAAAGATTTCATCGAAAATTCTTCATATTTATAACTTTGATAAATTTACATAGTTTTTCTAATATTACAATATTACATGAATTAAACAGTTGATCAAATTTATAGATATTAGGGTTTGACCAGCAGTATGTAGGTAAAAATTTCTTTCTTTCAAACATAAAATGTCCACAATTCATAATGTAATGGTACTCGTCACCAATGTCGTTTGAGTCACAGAGACGGCAGATTCTGTCTTCTCTCGGTAAACCCTGCCACCGTCCAGACTCAATCGGCATAATGTATAAATGAATTGGTAAGGTAAAACAGAAAAATGTTTTTCCAATTGAAAATTATTTTTTAAAATACGATAGTATAAAGTTTTAGGTGATTCTGCAACAAATGCAAAGCATTCTTGTTGAAACTGATCTTTGAGTTTTTGCTCAATACATTTTGACACCCATTTATCAGCAAACTGTGCATTCCATATATTGAACATACCACAATTATCAAAAATATTTTTGATATATGATATCCACAGCGCAATGGGGACATACAAGTATTTATTATAGCCAAGGTTTTCACAATAGCCCAGTATTGCATTAATAATGTCAGAAAAATTCTTTATATCTTTATGTCACAGTGTAGGGAAAACGGTAGTATTAAATTTTCCTAGCATAAGGTTGGCCTTTTGTGTACCCAAGGCAGGTAAAGGAAGTCAAATTAGTAGCTCTGTGATTGAATGTTACGGTACAATATATTTTTTTTTATTTATCTATGAATAACTGCAGTATGTATATTTACAATATAAATTTTGAAACCTATTGAAATATTTTCTTGAGAATTATTCGAAAAGACTTCCAAAATTTCATAAATTTGGTGCAAAAAGACGGTGGGCACGAATAACATAAAGAAGCTCCGTTGGAAGTTGGTCGTGAGACTATTTGTCTTTAATTTTTAAAACAGGATTATAAAGTACTAACACAACATATAATGTTTTATTCAGGTTTTTATCTTAAAAAGTGGTAAATTTAGAAAATGTTTATATTGTCGCCTATGGCAGAATAAATAGTACCGTTTTCCCTATAGAGATAGCAAGAAAAAACGTTTTTTTTTCATTGAAAAAAGATGTGTAGAAACGAAGTCAAATATATCATCGAAAATTAAAACCCTATTTATTATACTAATGTCATAGAACATAAAAAGTGTAACAGTAATAAATTATAATGGGCTGTCAGCGGATCCGACAATTATATCAGTATTAAAATCATAACTAATAGTAACAAAAAGCAAATTATAGATCCAAAAAGTATTATAACAAATAATCTGAATAAAATCAAAACATCAACAACTGGTCGTGCACCAGATAAAGAGTTTTGTCTGTTCCACTTATGATTCAAACAAAAAAAATTCTGAAAATGATATTATCAAGATGCTTGATTTCTTGATTGACAACATAGTTGTTACGATCTCGAAGGACGTGTTTTTCAATAGACTGCCGGCATTCCAATGGGAACCAATTGTGTCCCTCTTATTGCCGAATTGCTTCTTTATTATTATGATCCTGACATAATACAGGAACTTCTTAGGAAGAAAGATAAGAAGTTAGCAATATCCTTTATTTCTACATTCCGCTATAAAGTTGATGTTCTTTCACTAAATAATTTGGTGACTATGTTGAACACATCTATCCCAGATAGAACTAGAGATAAAAGATACAACATATACAGTTAAGCCTCATATCTTGACTTATATCTAGAAATTGACAATGAGGTTCGGTTGAATAAATAAAGGCAACAGAAGTATACCGCTGTTCAAAACTCATAAATCCATGGACAAAAAACAAAATCGGGGTAACAAACTAAAACCGAGGGAAACGCATTAAATATAAGAGGAGAACAACGACATAACACCGAAACGTAACACACACAGAAACGGACCAAGCATCAGGCAAAACAAAACTTTAAGACAAAAGAGATGATTTCAGCTTTCCAATTTCTAAGTAGCAACATTCCAGCAGCTCCTGCATACGAGGTATATATCTCACAATTGATACGATATTCCCGTGCTTGCATTTCCTATCATGATTTTCTTGATAGAGGGTTGCCACTCACAAGGAAGCTTTTAAACCAAGAGTTCCAAATGGTGACGTTGAAATCATCCCTTCGTAAATTGTACGGACGCCATCACGAGTTAGTTGACCGTTATGGAATACCCGTTTCACAAATGATATCGGATATGTTCCTTACGTCGTAACTACAATCCCCTTCCTTTTCATGTCACTTACCGAATTAGACTTTTTACCGGATTTTTCATAACATGAGCAACACGACGGGTGCCACATGTTGAGCAGGATCTGCTTACCCTTCCGGAGCACCTGCGATCACCCCTAGTTTTTTTGTGGGGTTCGTGTTGCTTATTCTCTAGTTTTCTATGTTGTGTAATGACGTTACTCACAGTGTTCGGTTTAATAATGGTAACGTTACTCGACGTAGTTTCAACCGACTTCTGTACAAAACGTCAAAGTGTTGCACTATTTTTAATACAGCTGGTATTTTGATGTTTAACTACTTATTTAAAAAATGTAGACTTTTAACATGACTGATTATATATTTTTGACTAATAAACTTTCCATTCTCAATTTTATTTATTTCCTCATAATCTTAACTTATTGAAAGTTTATATTTCAATTCAATTCAATTCAATATTTTATTGGAAAGAGCACTATAGAGGCGTGATCCAAATACAGACAATATTATAATATTAAAACAACATATAAATGAAATATAATTGCATGTAGCAACAAGTCATAAGTAAATTCTATGAATACCATTACATTATAAAGAGGGACGAAATATACCAAAGGGACAGTCAAACTCATAAATCTAAAATAAACTGACAACGCCATGGCTTAAAATGAAAAAGACAAACAGACAAACATAAACTGATATTGATACCATAAACTAATACATCAGTATTATTCTAAATTTTCACAAATTAACTTAAAACACACAATCCCCTTTATAAGATTTATGTGTATATGCACGAACTACTGTACAAGATTATTATTTGATGAAACGGTATGGTGGTCTCTCAAATCATGCGCTTCTGCAATTTTCATACAAATAGAGTTTAATTCTTTTTCAGATATAGGTTTTAACATTTTGGTTAAAGTTTCATCCAAATTATTTGAATTAATTTCATAAATTTTATATTTAGATATAATTTTGTTATATTGAGGACATTCAATCAAGAAATGTATCTTCTTTTCAATTTTTCCTGTGCAAAATTTACAAAATCTCTCATAAGAGGGTATTTGTGGTCTTGCATACCTGCCAGTTTCTATTGCTAATGATAGTGCACTTATTTTTAATTTAGTGATTTTTTTCTAAGGTATTTAGGAACATTAAAGTTTAAATATTTATGTTGTTTAAATTAAGTATAAATTTAGTATATATTTCAAATATTTGTCACTGCCCAATCATGTCAATTGTTGCAAATTGCATATCTTCGATGATGCTCAGGATTCCGTCATAACCAATATCTAAGTCTAAGCCAGTACCAAAGCTGTTTAGGGCTTTAAGAGTTTAAATGTTATCAACTCTCCTTCAATTGTAGTTTCGAACTACAATTAGCGAATAATTTTAGGGTCTTTCTATCCGTACTACCATTAAACATCCCAAATATGTGTCTTTCGAGAAGATTATAATGAAAAATAATCCCCCTTCGGATCTATGGCAGACATAGCTACTGTATCCCCTTTTTGCTGGATCTATAATTTCAATTTCATCTTCAACTTTTAGAAAGAAAACTGCAGTTTGTAAAGTTAAAAGTGATCTACAGTCCTTGAAATCAAAAAATTGTACTTGCAGAAACATATATGTTACTAGGTTCCAAAATCGAAAAGTTTGGTATTATAGACTTATAAAACTTATTATTTAGCAAAAACTTCGACGCCTTTAAGATCAACACATGGTTTACAAAACTTTGATGGAAGTCAAATTTTCATGTTCATTTATCACCTCTTAAAATAAATTACTAAAAATTATCATTACACAGGACGTGTCAAATGCTAAAGACACACAAATGCTAAACTTTCAGTCAATGGAAAATAAAATTACAAATATCACGTTACATTAACGTTCCGTGAAAAAAAACCGTTCAATTTGGACGTGGTAACATTTTGAGGAGACATGGATAACTTGATGGAAATTGATGACACATTTAGCGTTTCCTTAACATTGAAGGCTAAAAGAAATCTTTTAAAAAATCACATTTCAGTAGTAACATTTGTTTTTATAATTCATTTGTCTGTCACAAATTTAAAATACCTTAAATTAGCATGGTACTGAAAAAACTTGAACAAGGGCTCTATGGTAACATTTAAGGGAGACACGGAAATTCTGGAAAAAAAAAATGAGAGAAGCTGAGTTTTCAAATCTTACCGATCTATGGGATTTCGAAAATGGCCACTAGATTGCGAACTGACATGATATTTAGTGAACCGTTTCACACAATACATATGATCCTATTGTATCCTACCTGTACACATTTCATCGTAATCCATTCAGTTGTTTTTGTTTTTTCTTCGTTTATATTTGGATGGTTAGTTATTGTTGTTACGCCTTAAACTGCGAAAACTGGCATATTAAACACAGAATCATTGCTTTATTATGTAATAATACATAAAATTAAATTTATTAGAATCACGTTTTATTTAATTTCGATTAAAATGATGAATCAAGACAAGTAATTATTTAATAATACGCAGAATTGATTTGTTTTGTCCTACTTTGCATCAAGAAATGGTCAAATGAAACACAGACCGAAAACCGTGCGTAACTTCTAATGTGTACTATTGTTTGTCTGTTTGTCTTTTTCAGTTTTAGCCATGGCGTTGTCAGTTTATTTTCGATTTATAAGTTTGACTGTCCTTCTGGTACTTTTCTTCCCTCTTTTATGAGTTATGACTTTGTAATTTTACAACTAAAAGCTCTAAATGAATCAATAGACAACAGGTCTTGATACCACAAGTGAACAGTTTTTAAAGATGTCTTCTCATGCTATTTCTGTACTTTTTTTTCCTTTGTGGTTTATAGCTCCTCGTCGTTTTAATAAGCTTTGGATTTTCCAATATTTTGGCCTCCAGCATCACTTAATATAGAAAATAAAGAGATATTGATTGTCAAAATACGCATCTGGTGCAGACAATTGGATCAATTTATGTTATTTCTACCACTGGGTCGATGCCTCTGCTGATACTGGCATGAAAACACGGATTTTGTGTTATTAAAATTTGCTGTTACAAAATGTTTGAAATTATCTAAAATTAAGGAATGTTTCTCCGTCGTGCAAAGCTCTGATTCCTTGTCCGGCTTTACCTTTTGTTATTTTGGGTTTATAGCTGTGGATCCTTTTACTAAGCTTTGAGTTTTCAAATATTTTGGCTTCGAGCATCACTGAAGAGACAATGATTGTCGAAATGCGAATATGGTGCAGAACAAAAAATTGGTACCATTCATGTTATCACAACCACTTTGGCACATTTTCAAAGAGATTGTTTTAACTTTTATAACAGGAAAATCTTATAATTTGAGTTATTACTAAGGTAGTGCAAAAAACGGTTGACATGAGATCCTTGGAAATGAGTAACTGGGAAAAGGTCACAGATGGTCTGACATTAATCGTATCTCAAAAAGCTCAAAACTTCAGAATGAATGAAGATGAACAATGGAAAACAGACCTACATTCCTGAAAGAAATGGAGGGTTTGAAAACGTAATAAGTGTAATTAAACAATGAAAGGGGATACATGTCTATCAAATGTCTGTAAGGTGTCAAATTTTATATTATTATCTGCCTATTCATAACCTTATTTTTTTTTCTTTGCAGGTCCAAGCATACCAGTCTTAACATTTAATTTGTCCACTACCAACACTAGAACTATGTATGCGATTGTTAACGTTGAGAGCGGCAAAAAAGATTCTTATGTCATATTTTTGAACGGAACACAAACAGCCAATATTAGCTTAAGAAACAATAACAGGGTAACAATAACGAATCTGATGCCAGGAAGTTACTATCAAATACAAGCAAAATCAATATTTCATGGATATGAAAGTGATAAAAGTATTGGAACAGATGGGTTTACAGGTAACTTGCCATTTGGTCTAATTCTTTATAATTTTTAATGGATTGATTTTGTTGTTCTTCAACATTGAATTTTGTATTTGATTTTGGCTTTCTAAATTTTTTTTAATCAGGTTCCACTTATGAGTTTTTTGTAGCACTTCTAGGCTACCAAATTAAAAATACCATTAAAAAGTTTTTTAGCTATTTTTGCATTTGCTTCTGTAAGTATGAAATAATCAACCCTTTTCTTCAGATACAATTCTTGATTATGTCCGATGTTTATTACATTCAATGAAATTTTGATGAAGATATGAATACTAGATATCCATTGATGTCTAAATTACTTTACTCCACTACAAACACCTGTTGAAATTATTAGTAAAATACTAAACACATTACATTAAAAAAAATCTTTTTCAAAAGTTTGCTCTGTATACTGTGTTTTAATTCTGAAGAACAGATGCATTTTACCCAATGTATGGCAAGGTAGTGCAATATTCCATAAAATTTGGAAAAGTGAAATTGATATTTGAAAACGTTTGATTTGAGACTTGAATTTAACAGCAAATAAACCAATGGAAATCCAATTACTAATTCGTAATGCATATTTTTTCTAAATTTTGTTCTAGGCACTGTCTTTTGATTAATACAAGTCAGGTTTAACAGATTTTAACTCCCGAATTGAATGGAATAGTCTCTATTATTGTTGATATTGCTAAAGGATCTACAGTGATATTTTGTTATGTAATTTATCGTTCTTCTGTATCTGGTGGTTAGTTTACTCATTGTAAATGGTACATCTCTTAGTTTTTACATTGCTAAATTTCACAATTGAATTAAGGTACAGGAAGTTAACTAAATGAAATAAATAGAGGATCAAATTTTCAAGAGAATATTAAATGTCGACATTTTGACTGGTATAACTGGTTTTGATTAAGAAAAAAATATTGCGTCATAATTACAACGAATACGATAGTGCTATAACATTTATTTTGTTTGTTCACTACTAACCTTAATAGACGACTATAATATGATATGAAATTATTAAGCACACAACTTTCCCAATCTAAAGATATTGTTTACATTATATGCATAAAACTGAATCAGACACTTCTGTATCTGTATGAGTACGTTGTCGATACCAATACTGGCTTTGATACAACGGTATTGTTGTTGTTTAATTTTCGAAACAAAAATAAGAAGATGTGGCATTTTTCATACCCGAAAAATAACTTGAACTTTAATTTGATTCTAATTTAATGAATAGCAACACTCAATCGAAGCACTTTAAAAAACGACATATAGAAATCGGGCTAAGAATAGAACTATTTTCCCTAACAAAATAGTCACGTGGTTGCTTTACCTCATCAATTATGTGATAACCATATCAAATAATGACAGGATAATCTCAAATATAGGAACCAACACATTATGTTGTATATAAAAATCGTCAAATTTTGAACAATCATTATAGAATGTATAAAGCTTTATGAAGAATTGGCAAATTATGATTGCAAAATAACCAAACCACACGGTTTAAGACACATACACATCAAGTAATCTTAAAACCACCTTGCGTACTGACACAATCTCAGAAAATAACATCGAATTATGACAAAACTTATCAAGTAATGAAAAAACATATCAAGCCAATGCGAAACCATATACCTTAAAATCGAAATATCAATAAGTAATGACTATACCATATTGATTTATCTCAAAACATTATTACGCAATGTCAAAAGTTTAAATCATACTATATAAAGATAAAATATCATCAAGTCAGAATGAAAAAAACATAACTTTATACCAGAGTTCCATATAAAACAGCTGTGACATCTATACAAAATTGCCATTTTCATGTAAAATATAACATGTTTCTGATATCATTAGTTACCTTACTACACTGAAATGTCTAGCTGATTTCATTTTAGAACTAGAACCATTATCTACTTTATTTGTAACTTCTAGGGAAAAATAAGGGCTTTACGTTATCCTTCTTCCTTTTCTCAAATATCTTTATATATGTACCATCACCTAGATATAAATCATTTGTTTTAATGTCACGCACTAGTTCCAGTATGGGTAGCCGTTCAAGAGTTGTGGTACTATTAGCATTAATTTTTTATGCCTTAATATATTTAACTTCATGTCTACTACATATGCCCAAGTGCGCATTTAATAAGGTAAATGAAACGTTTAAATACAACGAAAATAGGAAGGGACAATTAGCAATAACGAAAAAACACATTAATAAATAAAAGTTTAAGATTTCAATTTATTTTGTAGACCCTGAAAAACCAAGCATTGAGTTTTTGAAAAGCACGACTAATATCATAACCATTTTAATCAACCAAGGAGATGGTGGCATTGATGGATATGAAATATATGTAAATAAACAGCTAAAAGAACATGGTACATATACAGAAGGAACACAGAAAGTTCAAATACTTGGTATTATTCCCGGAACAATGTCAAACGTATTCGCTTATGCTATAGCAAATAAACTGAGAAGTAAAAAAAGTGAGGATATTGCCTGTTTTACATGTAAGTAGTTTATGTATTTTAAGATCAAACGATAACTTTTACGCAGTTTGATTACATTATAATTGTACATGGCGTTATTTTATTATTACAAAAATATTCCTCATTCACGGTCAAGATCATGATAAAAAAAACAGTATTACAAAAGGAAGAACTCTTTATCAGTATGAAATTGAAGTTAATTAAGATTTATGTCAGAAAAAATGTTAAGGTACGACATAATAACAAGGGCCCCGCCTACTGGCGGGTATCTCTATAGTAATCAGGTCCTCCGTCCGTGTGTCCCTTGGTAATACGTGGTGTCCGCTCTCTATCTAGAGAACCGTTATATTTGTATACTTCATTCTAGACGTATATTAACCAACACCAGAGGATATGTAATAATGTTTGACTTCTATGTCTAATGTCGGATCAAAAACTTTGATTTCAGTTGACCTCCCAATGTTCTATGGTACAGAACATGTTCGTTCTTTGTCTTGTGAAGCGTAATTTGAATTACGAATTCAAGGTTAACACTTGACATGTATATGAACCATCACTAGAAGATAACTTCTTAAGTCAAAAGTCCGTCCGTCCCTAAATAACTTGGCCGCTCTATATTCAACCTGTTTAGCTCTTCGTCATCTCGAAGCTAGATTAATGCCACAAAGACGAAGAAAAAAAAACCATCGCCTAACTGCAAGTTAAACACAGCTGCGATCACAGAATTGAGCGAAATACATTTTGCACACTGAGGATCACCCCACAACTATAAATGGAAGAACACAACCATGAAGTGAAAACAGTAAAATAATTCTGGCAAAGAAACCAAACATGTACGCCATAATTTAGCCAGACAATCAGACTTTACCTTGCAAAAAGACGCAATACGAACATTTGAAGTTTGCCTCGATTCATTTCTTAATCGACATACGAAATTTGAACATCGCCTGGTTTTATGTTACATAGTGATTGTGATCTAAAACAATGGATTGTTTGAACCGAAATTTGTAACTATAGAAATTGAAAACAAGACGTTGAAAATTTCATATTTTCGAAGCGCTTTTCTGTAGTTAGAGATGCATCCTGAGTTTGTTGGATACCCGTTATTATAACAAAATGACATCTACATGTAAGGAAGTCAATTCTTTTAAAACGAAATTGTTTTACTAAGTAAGATTTCAGAAATTTCTGAAAATGTTATGTGAAAGCGAATTTCATTGTCTACAACCTCCTCTAATCTCATAGAAATGCGACCAGGAAACATATTTAAGATAATTTGAACTCATATAATGGCAAAAGTACTATACGTTCAAAAGTCATATATAGGTTTAGAGAACACAAATACTGGTTACAAACTTAAAACGAGGGAAACAAATCAACTAAAAGAGGAAAACAAAAAAGATCACCATACATAGAAACGTTCTATGTGATAACAACTGCCATATTCCTGACTTGGTACAGGACATTGAAAGATTAGATTGTGTTGAATCTGGTTTTTAACATTAAATAAAATGCATATACTATAATATTTATGCATCAAGATTATTTTTGGTCAGTTCTTATTATTTTTTTATCATTCTTCTTCCTCTACCTCTTCTTCCTCTTCCGGGACTATAAAACACGAACTTGTATGCAGCGGTTCTAAATGGCCTATCAGATTTACTAAGTATTTTATAATATGTTAGACTAACATGTCTAGGGGAGCCATCAATCTTTCGTTTGTGCATTGCGGTCTGTTAAGGGGTATTTTGAGGGGCATAAAAAGGGAGGGGTTTACAATACAACCCTATTGTATTTTATTTAAAAAAAAATCAAATGACTATAACTTGGAAATTGTAAGTGATGAACACATGCAGTCTTTAGAAATGATCACAGGACAATAAAACAAGTCAAATGAAATATAGGGTGAGTCCCTTGGGTTAACCCCCACCCCTTCAATTTGAGAATGTGCTATTGTCTTGTAAACGGTCCAGATCCCCACCCTAAACCATATATATTCTTGTATGGGACAATAAAACAAATCAAATGAAATAAAAGGGAAGTCCCTTGGGGTCACCCCATCCCCTCTTGTTTGAGAACTTATAAACGATCAAGATTCCCACCCTAAACCATATATATTCTTGTATGGGACAATAAAACAAATCAAATGAAATAAAAGGGAAGTCCCTAAGGGTCACCCCCTCCCCCTCTTGTTTGATAACTTGTAAACGTTCGAGATCTCCACCCCGAAACCATATATATTATTGTATTGGGACGATAAAACAAATCAAACAAAGTTGATACAAAAATTTAACAATGTATACTAAAGAAATGTATCCTGTTGAACCTACTTTAAATAAAGCTAATACTAACAATGACCACTGCCCTTTCCTCGATCTTGATATCTATATCATTAACGGGAAGCTTAATACAAAAATTTATGATAAAAGAGATGATTTTTCATTTCCTATCGTTAATTATCCATTGTTAAATGGTGACGTTTCCTTGTCACCATCTTATGGTGTTTATATATCTCAACTTGTACGATTCGCTCGTGTATGTAACAACGTATTAGATTTTAGCGAGAGAAATTTGTGCATTACTGAAAAATTATTACACCAGGGTTTTCGATATCACAAACTGGTCAAAACATTTACTAAATTTTATCACCGGTATAAGGAAATAATTCGTAAATATAACTCAACATGCAGACATCTTATACGTTCGGTAATTTCACATCCAATCTTTTATGGTAATATTCTTTACAAAGCACAAAAATCTCAGTATTCACCTCAAAAGCTTACAAAACCTTTAAACAGACTTATTAAGAAAGGATATATTTACGATACTGTTGTCAGGTCATAAAAGATTGCATATTTTGGCTTTAATATTGATTCACTTATAGGGTCTTTGCATCGGAACTAAACACATACATTTTTTTTAAAACAGTTATTGACATGACACGGGTTATGTTCTTCTTATATATTTTATGATAGCATGATACTAAACCCCTAACGGTAGGGATTGTGCATGATATTCATATGATGAAGACATAATCTTTCAATCAGTTTAAGTGAGGTCTGGGGCTGGCATGTCAGTTAACTGCTAGTAGTCTGTTGTTATTTATGTATTATTGTCATTTTATTTATTTTCTTTTGTTACATCTTTTGACATCGGACTCGGACTTCTCTTGAACTGAATTTTAATGTGCGTATTGTTATGCGTTTACTTTTCTACATTGGCTAGAGGTATAGGGGGAGGGTTGAGATCTCATAAACATGTTTAACCCCGCCGCAATTTTGCGCCTGTCCCAAGTCAGGAGCCTCTGGCCTTTGTTAGTCTTGTATGATTTTTAATTTTAGTTTCTTGTGTATAATTCGGAGTTCAGTATGACGTCCATTATCACTGTACTAGTATACATATTTTTAGGGGCCAGCTGAAGGACACCTACGGGTGCGGGTATTCTCGCTACATTGAAGACCCATTGGTGGCCTTCGGCTGTTGTCTGCTCTATGGTCGGGTTGTTGTAGCTTTGACACATTCCCCATTTCCTTTCTCAATTTTAAAGTATAGGGGGAGTCTATGGGGTCACCTCACATCCTTCTGTTTGAAAACTTGTAAACAGTAGAGATCTCCACCTCTAAACCTTATATATTCTTGTATGGGATAATAAAACAAATCTAATATAATATGGAACCATGGTAATGACTAATTATCGGAGCTTTATTTGGGAGACTTCGTAACAGCATCCTGTTGAAATTACTTCTTGTTGTTCATAGTTCCGACATTCTTTTAGTTTTAAAAGAATAATAATGAATTTCATCACTTTGTCATTGAATCACGGACCTAATGTTAACTTTATTGCACTTATATCTCCTTTGTTCTTAATGGCATGTAACAAAAACTTTTCCATAAGTATCTAAATATGTTGTCATATATTATTGCATAACTAAATCTCAAATATAATAATTGATGTCGATAATTTCTGCAGATAAAGAAATTTTTATAGTGTTCTTCCATTATAGATGCGTGGCATTTATCACACATTTCTGTTACATGTAATCTTGCATAAATATGACAGGCGGAATTGGTGCAACATTCGCAGAGCATGATTTCATGGAAATGTTTTTTTTTTATATTTATCTCCAAAATAAGACCAAAATTATCCGTGAGGTATTCGTCCATTTTAATTTTTTTCTTTAATTTACCTTACTTGTCACCCTACTATTAGTATATATGCATGAAATGGTTTAATAATTTCGATAACATTAAAATTTCGAGACGCTCGTTTCAAATGACTTTGAAGCAGATTGGTCAGTTTGTCATGACCTCTCTTATAGATCGCCTACTGAAAACGAGATAAAATGTACTGTTTTTATTGACTTACAATTCTTCTTTCTACTAGAAATTAAACACAAAATCATTATAAAAAACCATCCGACCAAGTACCAAAACAACTATTATGCAATGTTATCAAGTTAAAGCTAGGTTCACACTGCCGATCAGATCAACTCGATGAATCCGATTGTCCAAATTTCCACGACCAAGCTCAACCAAATTCTTAATCGGCCCTGTGAACAACTTCTACCCGACCGCCATCCGACTGTACACGACCTAACTCGACAATTCACGACCCTATCAGGACTCCATCCCGACAACAGAATGAACACTTATTCGATAATTCCGATCAATTCACGATCTTAAAACGATCTTTTCTCGACTAGCTAGACCAAATCAATTTTTTCACGATCTCAGTCTGATCTCCACCAGACCAGATCGACCTGATCGTATATAGGTCGTAGGGATAATCGGGAATTGGTCGAGTATGCACTATTTTAGTATAAAAACGTCCGAAACTTTTATTCCCCGCCGCTTCGGAGTGGGCATTACGTGTTACCCTTGTCCGTCCGTATACGTATGTGCATGTATTTGCTTAAAAATATCTTTTTCCGACCGGCAGTAAAACGCTTGCCAAAGTTGGGTGTCTGTTTGGCTGTGCGGGATTTATCAGGTTTGCAGCCACGTCCGGTCAGAATTGGGACGTTAAATCCGATGTCCTGTGTAAATAGAGTGCACGTTATGAACCCGTCAGTTGGGTCCGTAGGTGTTCTGTTGCAAGGCAAAATTTCTGTCTCTATCCATTATACCCTCATCTTTCAGTGGCAGTCCAAATTTCCCCGACCATCATCGCGATTGGCCTCTATTACAAGATCTACCTATTGTATTATTGTTAACTTGTTCTCGTCCTGAACATGCATGAAATATTTGCCACTGGATGTTAAGCAAGCAACAATCAATCAATTACTCATTGTAATTATTATATATGTTCCGGACCATATAAGTAGTTATATCATACGCGTATGGTCATAACTATCTGCGTATATTCGCTTATGGTCCGAAACATTGACACATGTACAATAACGGTTAAAATGGTGTCACGTAAATTAAAAAGTTTATCAAAATGATATTTTGACTTATTCAAGCATATGGTAGTAATTTTCTTTCTTTTTTTTTGAGAGTATATCACTCACAATTGAGAATTATATTCAAATAATTTTAACATGGTCACGGCCGACACTCGGCTAACCGAGAGATTGGTCGGTTAATCTATATTGAGTATGCGGCTATATCGGCGGTTGGTCTGTTAATCGGGTTGGTTATACGTCTGTTAAGAGTAAAACGCTTAATTTAATGTTAAACTCTATTAAATATACAGATTTTTAGCATGTTATAAGAACCAAATCAAAAAAAGAAAATTGTCTGACAAAATGATATCTATCATCGGACATTTTGCACTTGTAAAAACATTTCTTAGTCTGCGCATTTTTAAGTAAAACTAAAAGGCGTCGCGCAAGTATGTAGTATTTATGCTTATACGCATAGCAATTTTTTTAATAAAAGGCGAAACAAACAAATTTAGATATCATTTAAAGGACAAAAAATAGTACTGTGGTTCTAAAAAATAAATTGACATTAGTAAATATTTCATAATTGTAAAATAACGTGAATAATACCACGTTTTAGTGCAAATTATGGGAATAAAGTCTGTTAATGGGTTGGACAATTGAAATTGTGTCAGTTAAGAGTTATTTAGCCACGACAATAATTTTGCTACCTTTATATTTTCCCCTTGAAATATTTAAGAATGAGATGTTCCTGAGTAAACAAAAATGACAATACGGTGCCACAGTATGAAAGAAGGAGCATTTTTATTTTGACTGTATTTGCATTTTATTGAAGGGTGTGTCACTTCGATATAGAGTGATATGGATTGGCCTCTGGAATATGCATGATTTTTTTTATTGACGTTTTCAATCAGCCTTAGGTAGCAATACACAGTTAGGAGTTTAGTTTCGCATTTTGGCCCCTGTGGATTTTTAAAATAGGAAAGTTATTGTGTAATAAAAATCATTTTTAGACAGATGAGTGCTAATTTAGTCTTCAAAGATGGTTTATCAAGATTATTTTTTACATGTTTTATGGGCTGTTTTCTGTTTGACCATCCGTATTTTCATAGCTAGACCGGCCATCGGTCCAGAAATTAATGTACTGTTTACAAACACTCTTTTTCTACGCGAAGTTTTTGACGCAATTTTACAAAAAAATGAGATGAAAGACATATGATTTTCATTGGATTTGCTGAATGATATATGTACACAGTTTCAGAAAAGGTATTACTTCAAATGATTGAAATTCTACTTTTAGCCAAATTTTGGGGAAATATGTGACATCTTTCCCCCCCCCCCCCTTTTTGCAATATTTTATAACAAATAAATGCAGATTGTTGCCATGGATACACCAAAAAGAAATTTTACCATTTTATATACTCGATATAAAATCTATGGAAGATTCTGATTACATACATATGCCCATATATGACACAAACAGTAAGCTTGATATTGCAAGAAAGCAATGAAAAGGGGATGGTAAAATTCATAAGGGCAAATTATAGTATATTTTCCTAACTGTTTATTGCTACCTTATGGCATACTTACCAAGCTCAGAATTGTATAATTTAAGACTTTTCATGCCACAAATCTATTGATAGTTAGATTCTAAATCAACTTCTGAGTAAATTAAGTGTTTAAGAATGACAATATATGTCAATTTTATTGTTTACAGTCCTTAGCAACCAAAATTAGACATTTTGACACAAGGCTTATATTTGTACTCTATCGGCTTAACTCTTGCTTCTGATGGATTGGGCTGCATGTAGTAGCCTAAGTATTGAACGCATTGGTTTTTTTCTTGCGAATATATCAAATTATTGTTTTTATCAAGATTTCATGTTACATTTTGGCATATATTAAATGTATAGTTAAATCAGATGTAAGAAATTGATTCCCTATCACCAAGTTTTTTAATCAAGTCTTTGGTATGCAATAAGCATAAAGATTAACATTTTTATGCTTGAAATTGCTAAATGTTATACAATGTTGCATCATCAGAGATCTTATTAAGATATTCAACATTAAAAAACTGACAAAAGAGGTACAGGTTTTAAGATTTGGCTAAAAATTGAGGTAGAGACAAGATTTTACACTTTGACTTGGCACTTTCTTTAAAATCAGTTTTTGTCGCATTTCAGTGTCAACTGCTAACCTTCATAAAATATTCATTACTCAGCCAATTTTCAAAAATAAAAGGCCATTTTACTCGTATTAGCTAGCAGAACTCAGAAAATAAGTTAAAAGGGAGAATTTGAAAAAAATATTTACTATTAAGGTAGCAATACACAGTTAGGAGTTTAGTTTCGCATTTTGGCCCCTGTGGATTTTTAAAATAGGAAAGTTATTGTGTAATAAAAATCATTTTTAGACAGATGAGTGCTAATTTAGTCTTCAAAAATGGTTTATAAGTTTATCAAGATTATTTTTTACATGTTTTATGGGCTGTTTTCTGTTTGACCATCCGTATTTTCATAGCTAGACCGGCCATCGGTCCAGAAATTAATGAACTGTTTACAAACACTCTTTTTCTACGCGAAGTTTTTGACGCAATTTTACAAAAAAATGAGATGAAAGACATATGATTTTCATTGGATTTGCTGAATGATATATGTACACAGTTTCAGAAAAGGTATTACTTCAAATGATTGAAATTCTACTTTTAGCCAAATTTTGGGGAAATATGTGACATCTTTCCCCCCCTTTTTGCAATATTTTATAACAAATAAATGCAGATTGTTGCCATGGATACACCAAAAAGAAATTTTACCATTTTATATACTCGATATAAAATCTATGGAAGATTCTGATTACATACATATGCCCATATATGACACAAACAGTAAGCTTGATATTGCAAGAAAGCAATGAAAAGGGGATGGTAAAATTCATAAGGGCAAATTATAGTATATTTTCCTAACTGTTTATTGCTACCTTATGGCATACTTACCAAGCTCAGAATTGTATAATTTAAGACTTTTCATGCCACAAATCTATTGATAGTTAGATTCTAAATCAACTTCTGAGTAAATTAAGTGTTTAAGAATGACAATATATGTCAATTTTATTGTTTACAGTCCTTAGCAACCAAAATTAGACATTTTGACACAAGGCTTATATTTGTACTCTATCGGCTTAACTCTTGCTTCTGATGGATTGGGCTGCATGTAGTAGCCTAAGTATTGAACGCATTGGTTTTTTTCTTGCGAATATATCAAATTATTGTTTTTATCAAGATTTCATGTTACATTTTGGCATATATTAAATGTATAGTTAAATCAGATGTAAGAAATTGATTCCCTATCACCAAGTTTTTTAATCAAGTCTTTGGTATGCAATAAGCATAAAGATTAACATTTTTATGCTTGAAATTGCTAAATGTTATACAATGTTGCATCATCAGAGATCTTATTAAGATATTCAACATTAAAAAACTGACAAAAGAGGTACAGGTTTTAAGATTTGGCTAAAAATTGAGGTAGAGACAAGATTTTACACTTTGACTTGGCACTTTCTTTAAAATCAGTTTTTGTCGCATTTCAGTGTCAACTGCTAACCTTCATAAAATATTCATTACTCAACCAATTTTCAAAAATAAAAGGCCATTTTACTCGTATTAGCTAGCAGAACTCAGAAAATAAGTTAAAAGGGAGAATTTGAAAAAAATATTTACTATTAAGGTAGCAATACACAGTTAGGAGTTTAGTTTCACATTTTGGCCCCTGTGGATTTTTAAAATAGGAAAGTTATTGTGTAATAAAAATCATTTTTAGACAGATGAGTGCTAATTTAGTCTTCAAAAATGGTTTATAAGTTTATCAAGATTATTTTTTACATGTTTTATGGGCTGTTTTCTGTTTGACCATCCGTATTTTCATAGCTAGACCGGCCATCGGTCCAGAAATTAATGTACTGTTTACAAACACTCTTTTTCTACGCGAAGTTTTTGACGCAATTTTACAAAAAAATGAGATGAAAGACATATGATTTTCATTGGATTTGCTGAATGATATATGTACACAGTTTCAGAAAAGGTATTACTTCAAATGATTGAAATTCTACTTTTAGCCAAATTTTGGGGAAATATGTGACATCTTTCCCCCCCTTTTTGCAATATTTTATAACAAATAAATGCAGATTGTTGCCATGGATACACCAAAAAGAAATTTTACCATTTTATATACTCGATATAAAATCTATGGAAGATTCTGATTACATACATATGCCCATATATGACACAAACAGTAAGCTTGATATTGCAAGAAAGCAATGAAAAGGGGATGGTAAAATTCATAAGGGCAAATTATAGTATATTTTCCTAACTGTTTATTGCTACCTTATGGCATACTTACCAAGCTCAGAATTGTATAATTTAAGACTTTTCATGCCACAAATCTATTGATAGTTAGATTCTAAATCAACTTCTGAGTAAATTAAGTGTTTAAGAATGACAATATATGTCAATTTTATTGTTTACAGTCCTTAGCAACCAAAATTAGACATTTTGACACAAGGCTTCTATTTGTACTCTATCGGCTTAACTCTTGCTTCTGATGGATTGGGCTGCATGTAGTAGCCTAAGTATTGAACGCATTGGTTTTTTTCTTGCGAATATATCAAATTATTGTTTTTATCAAGATTTCATGTTACATTTTGGCATATATTAAATGTATAGTTAAATCAGATGTAAGAAATTGATTCCCTATCACCAAGTTTTTTAATCAAGTCTTTGGTATGCAATAAGCATAAAGATTAACATTTTTATGCTTGAAATTGCTAAATGTTATACAATGTTGCATCATCAGAGATCTTATTAAGATATTCAACATTAAAAAACTGACAAAAGAGGTACAGTTTTTAAGATTTGGCTAAAAATTGAGGTAGAGACAAGATTTTACACTTTGACTTGGCACTTTCTTTAAAATCAGTTTTTGTCGCATTTCAGTGTCAACTGCTAACCTTCATAAAATATTCATTACTCAACCAATTTTCAAAAATAAAAGGCCATTTTACTCGTATTAGCTAGCAGAACTCAGAAAATAAGTTAAAAGGGAGAATTTGAAAAAAATATTTACTATTAAGGTAGCAATACACAGTTAGGAGTTTAGTTTCGCATTTTGGCCCCTGTGGATTTTTAAAATAGGAAAGTTATTGTGTAATAAAAATCATTTTTAGACAGATGAGTGCTAATTTAGTCTTCAAAGATGGTTTATAAGTTTATCAAGATTATTTTTTACATGTTTTATGGGCTGTTTTCTGTTTGACCATCCGTATTTTCATAGCTAGACCGGCCATCGGTCCAGAAATGAATGTACTGTTTACAAACACTCTTTTTCTACGCAATTTTTTAACGCAATTTTACAAAAAAATGAGATGAAAGACATATGATTTTCATTGGATTTGCTGAATGATATATGTACACAGTTTCAGAAAAGGTATTACTTCAAATGATTGAAATTCTACTTTTAGCCAAATTTTGGGGAAATATGTGACATCTTTCCCCCCCTTTTTGCAATATTTTATAACAAATAAATGCAGATTGTTGCCATGGATACACCAAAAAGAAATTTTACCATTTTATATACTCGATATAAAATCTATGGAAGATTCTGATTACATACATATGCCCATATATGACACAAACAGTAAGCTTGATATTGCAAGAAAGCAATGAAAAGGGGATGGTAAAATTCATAAGGGCAAATTATAGTATATTTTCCTAACTGTTTATTGCTACCTTATGGCATACTTACCAAGCTCAGAATTGTATAATTTAAGACTTTTCATGCCACAAATCTATTGATAGTTAGATTCTAAATCAACTTCTGAGTAAATTAAGTGTTTAAGAATGACAATATATGTCAATTTTATTGTTTACAGTCCTTAGCAACCAAAATTAGACATTTTGACACAAGGCTTATATTTGTACTCTATCGGCTTAACTCTTGCTTCTGATGGATTGGGCTGCATGTAGTAGCCTAAGTATTGAACGCATTGGTTTTTTTCTTGCGAATATATCAAATTATTGTTTTTATCAAGATTTCATGTTACATTTTGGCATATATTAAATGTATAGTTAAATCAGATGTAAGAAATTGATTCCCTATCACCAAGTTTTTTAATCAAGTCTTTGGTATGCAATAAGCATAAAGATTAACATTTTTATGCTTGAAATTGCTAAATGTTATACAATGTTGCATCATCAGAGATCTTATTAAGATATTCAACATTAAAAAACTGACAAAAGAGGTACAGTTTTTAAGATTTGGCTAAAAATTGAGGTAGAGACAAGATTTTACACTTTGACTTGGCACTTTCTTTAAAATCAGTTTTTGTCGCATTTCAGGTGTCAACTGCTAACCTTCATAAAATATTCATTACTCAACCAATTTTCAAAAATAAAAGGCCATTTTACTCGTATTAGCTAGCAGAACTCAGAAAATAAGTTAAAAGGGAGAATTTGAAAAAAATATTTACTATTAAGGTAGCAATACACAGTTAGGAGTTTAGTTTCACATTTTGGCCCCTGTGGATTTTTAAAATAGGAAAGTTATTGTGTAATAAAAATCATTTTTAGACAGATGAGTGCTAATTTAGTCTTCAAAGATGGTTTATAAGTTTATCAAGATTATTTTTTACATGTTTTATGGGCTGTTTTCTGTTTGACCATCCGTATTTTCATAGCTAGACCGGCCATCGGTCCAGAAATGAATGTACTGTTTACAAACACTCTTTTTCTACGCGAAGTTTTTGACGCAATTTTACAAAAAAATGAGATGAAAGACATATGATTTTCATTGGATTTGCTGAATGATATATGTACACAGTTTCAGAAAAGGTATTACTTCAAATGATTGAAATTCTACTTTTAGCCAAATTTTGGGGAAATATGTGACATCTTTCCCCCCCTTTTTGCAATATTTTATAACAAATAAATGCAGATTGTTGCCATGGATACACCAAAAAGAAATTTTACCATTTTATATACTCGATATAAAATCTATGGAAGATTCTGATTACATACTACATATGCCCATATATGACACAAACAGTAAGCTTGATATTGCAAGAAAGCAATGAAAAGGAGATGGTAAAATTCATAAGGGCAAATTTTAGTATATTTTCCTAACTGTTTATTGCTACCTTAATGTTTGTGTCTGTTCGAGGTAGCACGTTCTCAATTCCGACTGAAAGTGTCTTTCTAATACAACACAGGGTACATATAACGTGTTCTCGTTCACATATGAACATGATATTTGTCACTGGACGTTAAACCCTAATTCGTCAGCATCATCCAAATTGTTCTTTTCTTTTATTATTTAATCATATGTTGTTTACAAATCACTCTAAAGAGGTAAACGGAAAGGAGCGAATGCAGCTACATTTGGTTATTTTAAGTTTCAATTCATTTTGTTCCGTTTAGTTCCTTTCTATATAAGTGCAGAGGAGAACAACAGGTGTCTATGGTGGCCGGTGAAGTCCATTTCGCGTTTTCGCGATTTCGCCTTTCATATTCTATAGGGCGAAAACGCGAAATCGCGAAGTCGAAAACGCGAAGTCGAAAACGAGAAATCGGTTTCGCGTTTTCGCGTTTTCGACTTCGCAATTTCGCGTTTTCGTCATATAGAATATGTAAGGCGAAAACGCTAAAGCGCTAAAACGCAAAATGGCATTAACCTGCCACCATAGTTGTCCGCATGTAAACTTCTAGAATTTGTCACCAATATAAGTACATCGCAATCCGTTACTGTTTCAACAGCCATCGGTGTTTCATGTGTGTATTCTTAAACAAGTGTTATTTTTTCTCATTTTTAGAAATGTATCACTCTCTAAGTCTGTCGCAACGTTAGATATTGCTACTACCATGAAAAATAGTGTTAAGTAAACATTTAACGGGAAAATTTTCTTAGAAATACTGAAATAAATATGTCAACTAATATATGAAAATAAAGATTGTATCTCAAATTGTCACATTATGACAGGAGAAGAATAAGATATATAAGGTATGATGTATTGGAAGATACAGATATTTATTAAAAACGTTAACTTAGCGTTGTCCCATGTAACAAACTTAAAACATAAAACTCGAAAAATCCGCTAAATTTTCACGCATGTCTTCGAAATTTTGCATGAACGTTCTATGACGTGATATATTCCAGTAAAGGTCTGGATGGCTGCTTCCATCGAAAATTTGCATATGTAATTTGGAAAGAATATAATGAACAGAATGTCCCAGTGGAATTTTTGTTTTGAAACTTGAAACATTTCAGTTGAAAAATTAAAATTTGAACAGATAATTTATCAAATTGTATGAACTATCGTTTAGTACTAAGAACATGCATAAAAAATCCAAATTATCAAATAAATTGAGTTACTTATTCAATTCAAAACAAAAGGTTTGCAATGTCTTGCGAAAATGTCCGAAGTAAACTGTCATGCCTTCACAAAACTGATAAGGCTAAAATCCGGGGAGTTAATTGTGTGTAGATTATTTTTCGGCTTTGAAGACTATACCAATAGAAAGTACTTTAAAATTTATATTTGGAACACCAAATTGTATTAAGATTACAGGTTGTCTATGAAAATTACGGACCAATAAAAATGTCTTGCAAGGTTGTCCGTTAACATGATTTGACGTAGCAACATGCGTAATATGTCAGGAACAGCATAAATATGCATTCGCAAGTTCATTTCTCCGCCTACTGTAATGTACTGCTGTCACCAAAACGAAATTATGCACAAATACAAAGAATACCCACCTATATGAACATAAAAATAAAAGTAAGAAAACTTAAGTATCATAATTACATGTATTGTCTCTTTGACCACCGCTAGATTAAACTAATATTCGATGTGGTTTTAATATGTGCAAAAATATTCCCCAAACACCACAAAATTACTGACATTAAAATCTAATATCCTATGTCAATAATAAAATCCTATTGGGTTGGAATCACAGAGCATTTATACTGTTGTGTAATACTTTACATTTACACAACTAAGAAAGCACAAAAATAGTGCTCTTTCTAATTTTATCGTCATTTTTCTGTTACACCAAGTGGTACATGTAGCATTATCCCCGGCTTAGTATATATCTAGGATTTCGATTGGTTAACGCACGTCGTTACAAAACCCATAGCCCCTGGGTGTTGCTAACCCATATCCCCGGACGTTGCTAACCATTATCCCGGGGAACTCAGTCACGCAAGTTTTCCTTAGTTCCATAATTGCTCCTTGTGAAATATTGAATTCTGTAGATTATCACTGATGTTTGTGACTAAATATTTAATTCATTAACGAATTTGTCCTATTATGCCGATAATTTACACTCATTTCATTAAATGCATCACTTGACTGCCACATTTCCTAGGAATGGGACTTCTGACCTAGCTATGCAAATGACCCACGTTGACGTCACACCATCTATGACGTAACTCTCACAACATTGAGCGCCAAATTTGACTCAATCCAGTTTCTCGGTCTCCGTATTAATAATGTCTTATATTTCACTACCTGTAGAGTTCTACCAAAGGTAGTACCCTGCACCCGTAAAAAATATGTAAAATTTCCAAATTTCAATAAAACTTTTTTAGATAATGAAAAAAACGTTGTTTTCACGTTACACTTTGTACCCGAATTCGCCCGATTCGGACTAAGACCGGGGATAAATTTGTTATCTTATAATATCTGACGTTGCGTCTAGTACTGTCCGTATATGTTATTCTATATTCTGCGTCTCCATCCGGATGGAGGTATTGTTTATCTTTGTATTCTTTGAATTGTTATGTCATTTTTTTCTACATTTTATTTATCTTACTCATTATTCATTCTTTATTTTTCATATTTTGTCATCCCAATATATTTTACTTACTGATGTTTAGTTACATTACGACGTTTATCTCTGATTTATATACTGGTTACCAATGTAGACATTCATTCATGACAATTAAACAGAATCAACATGATATATGCGATCATTCTTGGATGAAATTAATATTACACTTTTTGAAACCATTTTTATCAATTTTCAATTTCATGTGTTGTTTCCGTATATGTTATGTTTCATTGCTTATGTGTTGTTTTCGTATATTTTAGCCGCTCGTCTTGAGCCTACTCATTTGATCCGATAGCACCCCATATAGCAATACAATTATACTTTTATTGCCATTCATAACTCTTAACAGACCAATTAACAGACCGGGTTTTATACATCCGACCCATTAACAGACCAGGTTTTAAATAAAGATTGATTTATGTCACCAAAATACAGATTTTCGTGTAGATTTTTCAAACAATGATATCAATATGGTTAACAAACATAATACCTGTCTTTTTTCGATGTTCAAAATATTGAATGCAAGTAAATTTAACCAATTTGTCATTTTGTGTACATTTTATGTGTATAAAATGTGTATACATTTATTGATGAGTAACCCGCCTTTTCATTTTATAGATCGTACATCGAAGCTAGAAAAATAATAATTACACCACTGAATTCAGTACATTAAATTGTTTTGTTAGACATGAATACTTTTTATGATGAAAATATATTTAGAAAGCTATACAATGAAACATGCTGAACTTTCAATGATTTTCTCGATAACACCTGCTTAACAGACTTTAGCCAACCCGATTAACAGACCAACCGCCGATATAGCCGCATACTCAATATAGATTAACCGACCAATCTCTCGGTTAGCCGAGTGTCGGCCATGATGGTCATTACCGATTTGTGAACACGAAACGTAATATGCTGACTTAAGAAAAATTACTTCAAGAAATGTCTTCGTGAATAACGGCAACATCAGCGTACTTGGGTACAAAATTCATACAGTGATGGGGAGAAAACAAATCTGGGTTTCACACCAAAACCGATGGAAACACACCAATTAGGACAGGAAAACAAAGAAACAACAAGAACACCTAAATGAACTATTAAACAATAAATAGATTACTTAACTCAAATGCACTTTGGTCATTGGACCCTTTTTAGCTCACCTGGCCCGAAGGGCCAAGTGAGCTTTTCTCATCACTTGGCGTCCGGCGTCCGGCGTCCGTCGTCCGTCGTCCGTCGTCCGGCGTCCGGCGTCGTTAACTTTTACAAAAATCTTCTCCTCTGAAACTACTGGGCCAAATTTAACTAAACTTGGCCATAATCATCATTGGGGTATCTAGTTTAAAAAATGTGTCCGGTGACCCGGCCAACCAACCAAGATGGCCGCCATGGCTAAAAATAGAACATAGGGGTAAAATGCAGTTTTTGGCTTATAACTCAAAAACCAAAGCATTTAGAGCAAATCTGACAGGGGTAATATTGTTCATCAGGTCAAGATCTATCTGCCCTGAAATTTTCAGATGAATCGGACATTCCGTTGTTGGGTTGCTGCCCCTGAAATTGTAATTTTAAGGAAATTTTGCTGTTTTTGGTTATTATCTTGAATATTATTATAGATAGAGATACACTTTAAACAGCAATAATGTTCAGCAAAGTAAGATGTTCAAATAAGTCAACATGACCAAAATGGTCAGTTGACCACTTTAGGAGTTATTGCCCTTTATAGTCAATTTTTAACCATTTTTCGTAAATCTTAATAATCTTTTAGAAAAATCTTCTCCTCTGAAACTACTGGGCCAAATTTAACCAAACTTAGCCATAATCATCATTAGGGTATTTAGTTAAAAAAATGTGTCCGGTAACTCGACCAACAAACCAAGATGACCGCCATGGCTAAAAATAGAACATGGGGTAAAATGCAGTTTTTGGCTTATAACTCAAAAACCAAAGCATTAAGAGCAAATCTGACAGGAGGTAAAATTGTTGATCAGGTCACGATCTATCTGCCCTGGAATTTTCAGATGAATCGGATAATCGGTTGTTAGGTTGCTGCCCCTGAATTGGTAATTTTGAGGAAATTTTGCTGTTTTTTTGTTATTATCTTGAATATTATTATAGATAGAGATAAACTGTAAACAGCAATAATGTACAGCAAAGTAAGAACTAAAAATAAGTCAGTATGACCAAAATAATCAATTGACCCCCTAAGGAGTTATTGCCCTTCATAGTCAATTTTTAACAATTTTCTTAAAATTTGAAGATTTTCAATAACATTTTCCACAGAAAATACTGTTATAGATAGAGATAATTGTAAGCAGCAACAATGTTTAGTAAAGTAAGATCTACAAACACATCACCATCACCAAAACACAATTTTGTCATGAATCCATTTGTGTCCATTGTTTAATATTCACATAGACCAAGGTGAGCGACACAGGCTCTTTAGAGCCTCTAGTTTTTCTTTTTTTGATTAACATCTTTTGTCGTTTAAATTTGATTTAAATAATTTACAACTTCTAAGAAAATCATTTTGTTCATGTGTTTTTTGTTCCTATCCATACGATCTTACCATGACAGTAAAATCGTGTGAAAAGGAACAAGAACACGCCAATTTAATGAAAATGATTATAAATAAGAAGAAATTTGTTTTGAAGTATAACTGCATACTTAGAACACTGTTTCTATGATACTACAATGGTACACTATATCATTATTCTAATGTATGCTTAGTATTATGTAACAATTAGAGTTAAATATATTTGATTTTTAACTTATGATTATTGATATCCTTTGCTCTGTATAAACATTCCGTTTGTATGACGATTCTGCGTGCATATATATGTGTCTTATTATCATGCTTTATAATCAACATTTATCCTTAAGAAGATCTAATTAAAACGATCATAGGAAAGATTACCACGGTGGGTATGGTTGTCCTGCGAGAGAACGTTCTGTGCTGGTGATTCGGTCCTGGCGGGTGCTGGTGGGTTCTGATTCTGTGCTGGTGGGTTTGTTTACATTGTATCAGAATGGCAATAAAACAACCGTTCTGTTGCTTAATTTTTCTCTGATACGTCATAAGTACCATACAAATCATATTACAACAATATTTTATTGCAAAAGTCGTGCAAGTTCGCTAAACGAAATTGTCCTGACGCTGTGCTGGTGATTTAAAAAACGGTCCTGGTTCTGTGCTCCTATGTCCTGGTTCTGTGCCTTTATATTTAAGTCAAAAGTGGCAAATATTTCAGATCATTGATGCTTAACAGTAATTGACTTTATCTAGCTGTTATCTGTTTTCTTAAAATAGACATTATTGTGACTATGTTTCCTGTTATTATGAAAAAAATACCCATAATTTTTTTAATTTATTGTTTTCTGTTTTCTCATTTAAAATGATTAAAAAAGCTGTTATCGGTTATCAATATTTCAATGAACTGAAATTTAAATAAAAACATGTATAATGATGGAAAATTGTATGTTGGAAAAGGAAAATAAAATAAAGTAAACTTTCATAAATAAACTAATAAATAAAATAAAATGGATTTATATTGCATTGCTTAAGCTCTAAGACAAAGTAGGTGACGTAAGATTAAGTTATAAATAGTTTCGTCTTTTTGTAAATAATATAGTTAATCTCATTTCTAGAGTTCTTTTGATCATAGCTATTAATCTGACGTTGAGAAATAAATTAAATAAACTGTTATCTTTTAAAAGAATAAAAATGTTTGTAATTTGCCGTAGGAAAATAAACCTAAAGTGTTTCTATTGTCCAATTAATAATTCTGTAAAGTAAGCAAAGATTTTGATAATTTTGATAATCCTTTAATTGCTTTTACGTAACTAAATACAACATATATCAATCATATAAATCTATAACATAAAAAGAGAACAGTTGACCAATAAAAAGTACCTTTAGAAAATTTAAAATTGACGCTAAAATTTCATAGGTGAATAAAATAATTCCAATCAGCACGTGATGTTGGGGTTAAAAAGGGAAGACCGCAACCTCCCAACATCACAATATCACACTTAAATGTAGATAACTGTTTGGAATAAATAATTGAAACATATAATTCACTCGAAAAGGATTTCGATATAGATCAAAAACGTCTCTGGTCATTTCTGAACAAAAATAAAAAGTCTAAAAGCTGCTTATCAAGACTAATTGTAAATGGGAGACAATGTTCGACCCAGGATGATATCTTAGATGGATGGGCAGAGCACTTCGAGTCAATCTTCAAACAAAATACTGAATCAGAACCGGTTAGTGACAAGGAACGGGCGATAACCAAGACTGTTGAGGTTGCTCACAAAGATTTCAGAGGAACATTTTATAACAACACTAAGCTAAATATTACAGTTAACGAAGTGGAAAAGGTATTGAAGTGCCTAAAAAATAATAAAGCGTCTGGATTAGATAACATCGAATATGAACATCTGAAATACGGCGGCAACAGTTTGAGAAATCACATGACAAAACTTTTCAACTTAGTTTGTTACAACTTTTATTCTCCAAAATCTTGGAAATCAAGTTTGATTGTTCCTTTATTTAAAGGAGGGAAAAAATGTAAAAGTGATCCAAACTCATATCGAGGAATAAGTTTAGCACCGTGTATTGGAAAAGTGTTTGATAAAATCATTGATTCAAAACTTGTATTGAAAAAAGACAACAAATGCTTTCCAAACCCACAGCAAACGGCATATCAGCAGTGTCTATCGTGTTTACATACATCATTCAATATTCATGAATCCATTTATCACCATATTGAAAGACTTGGAAAAGTTATAGTTGTTTTACTTGATTCAACAAAAGCATTTGACACTGTTTGGCACAACGGATTGTTGTACAAACTGCTTGAATATGGAGTAACTGGAAAATTATGGTTGCTTATAGCTAATATGTACTCGGACGCTAAAAGTGCAGTTCTTTACAACGGACAAATCTCACGTTTCTTCCCAGTTTACCGTGGTGTTCGCCAAGGGAGCAGCTTATCATCTAAATTGTATTTGTTATACATTAATGACTTGTTAGAAGAGCTTTCCGATTGTAGACGTGGCATACTCGTAACGGACATTCATATTTCATCACCAGTTCAAGCAGATGATATCGCTTTGATCAGTACTAACTGTTGTAACATGCAGACGATGGTTACAATTTGCGAAAATTATAGCATTGATTGGAAATTTAAGTTTAATCCACTAAAAAGCATTCAACTTAATTTTTCCAAATCAAAACAACATACGGATATTCTACTGTACAACAGCAGCATACAATTGGAAATTTCCGCTAGGCATGTAGGAGTCGTATTGAACAGTAACCTTAATTCTATGGACAGAACACTTCAAGCCTGCAGAGCATTAAGATCTTCAGCATTAGGGTTAATCAAATCAGGTTTACATCCTTCTGTTATCAGTATTGACACTTGTAACCGTATAGTTCGTCAGGTATGTTTCACGAAAGCTTTTTTCGGATGTGAATTGTGGACCGAAATTACCAACACCGAGATTTTATTACTAGAACGTGCACAACGGTATGTGTGTAAATCTATACAGGGATTACCAAGGCAAACTAGATCTGATATGGTAACTGCGTTGATTGGATGGAAGTCCGCCGAGTCATACATAGATGAACGGAAATTATTATTTCTTGGAAAGTTAATATTAATGAAAGACTCAATGCTTCCAAAGCAGATATTTCTTACCCGAGCTATGGAATTTAAATATAACTGTGTTAAACACCAGCTTGGATTTATTCCTGATATACATAGAATTTTGGTCAATTATAGATTGTCAGACTTTGATACTTACCTGAGTACAGGTCATTTCCCAACTTACATTCAATGGAAGAAAACAGTTAAAGTTGCCGTCCAAGAAACCGAGGAATCATTGTGGCGTTTCAGGACACAAATAGACAAAGATTTTAAATTCTTCAGTCGTATACATACACTTTCAAAAGGTCTTCATCCTGCTTGGACTTTTAGCCGAAAACATCCATTACTTATAGAACAGTGCCGTTTTATTGTCAATCTGTGTACCTTAACCCGTCCATATGAAGAACCGTTTTTTCTGTGTGACAAGTGCGGAAGGTTTTTCGGTGATATAACTATTCACATTGTACTCTCTTGTGAAACTTTCCAATCAAAAAGGGACAAGTTTTGGTGTGATTTAATAGATATAGGTCCAATCGAATTCAGTGCCTATCTACATAGTTTAACTGACGAAGACTTTTTAGCATGCATCTTATCATGTCATACAGACTTTGATCTAAACGAAGATGAACGGACTATGTTTCAAAAGGCCTGCATCACAAACATATACTGGATGTGTGCGACTTGAATTGGATGAATAGAACAATTTCTACATATTAGACAATTAGTTGTGTAAAAGATTCTACTGTGTGAACATTGCTACTTTCTTGGGCTGATAAACATTTAATTTTATTCTCTTGTTACGCATTCTTCACGTTTATATAATTGTGTAAAGGTTAATTTTGATATATTGTTTGTAAATATACTGTCCTATCTTCCAACTTTACTTTAACTATCGATCTAACTAATGCTCTTCATTATTGGAGGAAATAAAGATATATATATTGTATTTTATTCACCAGGTATGTAAATTGTTAAAGTATAAACCATTTTCAAATGAATTTTAAAGTAAAAATTTATCTTCTGATTTAATAGCTTAGTTTCGTATTTAAAACTTTACTTAAATTTATAAGATTTTCATTAACATATATAAGTTAAAACAAAAGTTTACTATTTAAATCACTGATCACAATATCACACTTAAATGTAGATAACTGTTTGGAATAAATAATTGAAACATCATTGTATTTTATTCACCAGCGCCAGGCCTCGAAAGTATAAGTGTCCGAGATGAGGGACACGCCAGAAGAAGGCATAACATAGACCTGAATATGAGCGAGCTAGTATTCCCCAGATTCCTAGAAAGAAGCTAAAAACCCCGTATAGATAAAAGCGAGTCAGAGTAGTCCCCAAGTGAAAGATGGCAGTCCCTCGATTTTAATATTATTAACGTTGTGGAGGGAAAGGGGAGACAACCTTACAGAACAGCGATTCTTCCCCCTTTTCCTGTATTACACATGTACAAGACCTCATGTTTCGTATACGAATCAGACACAATCAAAGTTGATCAAGGCAAACAATCGGATTCAGGTGAGCCTGAACACCTCTTAGATGAGTTTAAATAATAAATTCAGTGTAATCTAAGCATCCTGAATAATGTTTCTCTGACAAATTTGTACGATACTGTAGATACTTTTCTTTTTATTCAACCAAATGAATCTTAGCCTTGTTTCTGTTCGTTTGAATTATGTGTCTTCAGCAGCTTAAATCAGATTTCTTTGTAAGCAATTTAGTGCTGATTAAAAGGATGACTATAGTTTTGCGGTTTTTTTTACCTTTTCTATTGGGGTGGGGTGATGGGGTAGGAAGAGGGAGGGAACAGTGGCTTGGGGTAGTTTTGAAATTCTAAATTTTTTTCTAAACAGTTATTTTCGAAAGTTCGATAGAACACTTAAAAAAAATATAGGACTATTCTATGGAAGGCCAGACTAGAATTTGTCGGAGAATGAAGATGAGATAACCTAAGTTACACATACAGAAATAAAGTTTTGCATTTTATAATTCCAAAAGAAAGTCTGTTGTCAAAGATTTTTGATAAAGAATTAAGAGGGGAGTGAATTATATTTATATATTTAAATATAATTATTTCTTGAATGAAAATAAAAATATGCCATAATTTTAATTGAAAATGAGTGAAAAATGAGTGAACGGAAAAAATACCAGACTCAGAAATACACTTTTAATATTGGTAATATCACGAGGCTTTTTGTGTGCCAAACACACCTTCGCTGTAGTAATGACTCGCTATTGAGGTATTTCACTTCACGCATTTATTTCATTTTTTGATACAGTGAATTCTTTGTATTATTACATTAACATGTAGCCTTTGTATATATGTATATTTGTAAAAAATCGAATCTAAAGCCAGATATATCAAACATTTTTTTCCCAATTCATACGTGTTTTCAGCACTCAAAAAACTAAAAAACGCCTTGGAAGTAAAATGCGATAAAATGATCCCCCCCCCCCATTCAACATTTAGCTGCTATCTCCATAGAACATGAATATAATTATGAAAGACAGCAGAGTCACTAGGGTGTGAAGTCCCTGTCATCTGAAGTTAATACTAAGCAAAGCTCTAGAAATAGACAGACAATCATGACATTTAAAAAAAAAAGTCTCTCGAAGTTTTTCTAGTTTTGTTTTGCCTAAACAAACGGACACAATAAATTAAGTATTGGTGAATTTTTATAACTTATGTTCAATATATACATTGGTAACACCGGTTACTAGGGTAATTATCCTGTCACGTATGAATTGGGTAAACTAAATCAGAAAAAAAGATGGTAATATAACAACTTATATGTACATGCGCTGGGTGCAACAACATACCGACGATTAACATGGCTCACCAGGGTTGAAGCTAAAAAGTAGATCAAACTCCATGAAAAATTGATTAAAATATAAAAAAGAAGCTGTGCTTATGATTGCGTATGATACAGCTCTCCGCAAGAGACCAACATGACACAGAAATTAAGATTTACATGTCACCTTTGTTCTGTTCGTTCCAACAAAGTTATTGAGATTTTGTTGAACATTTAAACATTTACCGTTACGACAAGAAGAAAACTGTTTAAAATTTAATGCAAAGAAGTTTTAAAGTCCTTCGCGCCAAAACAAACTCAATTTCTTCTTATCCTATGTAAAATTCCATGCAATGTCCATCCTCTCATAATCATTAACTGTAAAAGACTTCTTGGTATCTTCCAAATGCCTTTATAATGTCTGATTTATACATAGTTGTGGAACATGTGGAATAACTGTTGTGAGCACAAGATTCACTGCACACTTTTAAGGTTCTAACACTACAAACTCCTCAGAGTCTGAATTGACCAGTTTTTGTGCTCGACCAGTAAAATCGAGCACACATTTTACTCGACTAGTCTCGACATTGTCTCGACTGTACTTAACTGTACTTAAGTGTACTCGACTAGGTCTCGACTTTACTTAATTAGTCTGATTCAGTACTTGATGATCTTTGTGTAGTCTGAAATGGTCTTGACCAAGGCTCGACCTGTCTCGACCTGTCTTGACTAGTCTCGACCTGTCTCGACTCAGTCTCAACCAGTCTCGACCTGTCTCGACTAGTCTTGACCTTCAAATTTAGTTTTGACTGGTGTAAATCAGCCCATCTAACTAAATTAAATATTGATCTTACAAAATTCAAGCTTATTAGGTAGTTTGATTTATTGCTGTGAAATGAAAGAATTTAATTTTACAATATGTAAAAAAAAAATTATTATATAAAAATTCAGATAAGCATCTTTAATTTTTTTTATAACTTTTTCAAATCAACTTGGATTTTCATCAAACTATGCAGATATCTTAGATATATATCAAGCTTACTGAATCCCATTTCATTTAGTTTTTTGTTGTATTGCTGTAAAATTTAAGAATTAAAGTAATTTTGGTAAAAAAAGGCTAGGATTTGCAATTCGGACAAAATAGAGATAGTACACTTTAATTTTTTTAATAACTTTTTCAAATCAACTTGGATTTTCATCAAACTATGCAGCTATCTTACATATATATCAAGTTTACTGAATCCCATTTCATTTAGTTTTTTGTTGTATTGCTGTCAAATTTAAGAATTAAAGTAATCTTGGTATAAAAAGCTAGAATTTGCAATTCGGACAAAATAGAGATAGTACACTTTAATTTTTTTAATAACTTTTTCAAATCAACTTGGATTTTCATCAAACTATGCAGCTTATTCTTACATATATATCAAGCTTACTGAATCCCATTTCATTTATTTTTTTGTTGTATTGCTGTAAAATTTAAGAATTAAAGTAATCTTGGTATAAAAAGCTAGGATTTGCCATTCGGTCAAAATAGAGATAGTACACTTTAATTTTTTTAATAACTTTTTCAAATCAACTTGGATTTTCATCTAACTATGCAGCTATCTTACATATATACTCAAATCAACTTGGATTTTATTAAAACTATATAGCTACCTTGGTGATCTTACTAAATCCCAGGTTGTTATGAAGTTTTAAAATATTTTTTTGTCAAATTAAATGACATGACACTATACATGATTTAATTACATCAGTACACATGAGTTTTACAGGTAAAAAGAGAGCCCTACTTTTCTTAAACTCGTGTATTACTTATCTAGTGAATTAAAAGCCCTGCGATTTAGATTTAACAGGATGTTGCAACTATGAATAAATGTTATTTAGAATTTAAAACTCTCTGGTAGATGTGATCTTTTTAATAAGTTTGCCCCAAGCAGAAGGTATTGCTTTATAAATCACCACAAATCAGAAGAACTATTTTAATAATTTCTAATGTTTCATCCCTTTTTGATTTATTTATATAGTGTATATCAAAAGGAATAAAACATTAAAGGAATTATATTAATATTTTATATATACTTTTTCCCAAATTATGAGAAAAGATATATTTCTAATATCGTAGCTTTTTG
Source organism: Mytilus galloprovincialis (assembly GCF_965363235.1). Lineage (NCBI taxonomy): Eukaryota > Metazoa > Mollusca > Bivalvia > Mytilida > Mytilidae > Mytilus > Mytilus galloprovincialis. Next base: position 88,249,360 of record NC_134847.1, read on the forward strand.
ACCTAGGTTAATCATGTTAATTAAATTCTTAAATTTGACAGAAATACACCAAACAAAATAACAACCTATGATTCAGTACGATCAATCTATTGCAAAAATATTTGTAGAGTTTAATGAAAATCTAAGTTGATTTGAAAAAGTTATGAAAAAAATTAAAGTGTACCATCTCTATTTTGTCAAAACTGCAAATCCTAGCTTTTTTTTACCAAGATTAAGTTAATTCTTAAATTTTACAGCAATACAACAAACTTTATAACAACCTGGGATTCAGTAAGATGAATACATCACCAAGGTAGCTATATAGTTTCAATAAAATCCAAGTTGAATTTAAAAAGTTATAAAAAAAATTAAAGTGTACTATCTCTATTTTGTTCGAACTGCAAATTCTAGCTTTTTTAACCTAGATTAATTTAATTCTTAAATTTGACAGCAATACAACAAAAAACAAAATGACCTGGGATTTAGTAAGCTTAGTATACATTTAAGATAGCTGCATAGTTTGATGAAAATCCAAGTTGATTTGAAAAAGTTATTAAAAAAATTAAAGTGTACTATCTTTTTTTTGTCCGAATTGCAAATCCTAGCTTTTTTTACCAAGATTACTTTAATTCTTAAATTTTACAACAATACAACAAAAAACTAAATGAAATGGGATTCAGTAAGCTTGATATATATGTAAGATAGCTGCATAGTTTGATGCAAATCCAAGTTGATTTGAAAAAGTTATTTACAAAATTAAAGTGTGTACTATCTCTATTTTGTCCAAATTGCAAATCCTAGCTTTTAATACCAAGATTACTTTAATTCTTAAATTTTTACAGCAATACAACAAAAAACTAAATGAAATGGGATTCAGTAAGCTTGATATAAATGTAAGATAGCTGCATAGTTTGATGCAAATCCAAGTTGATTTGAAAAAGTTATTAAAAAAATTAAAGTGTGTACTATCTCTATTTTGTCCGAATTGCAAATCCTAGCTTTTTATACCAAGATTACTTTAATTCTTAAATTTTACGGCAATACAACAAAAAACTAAATGAAATGGGATTCAGTAAGCTTGATATATATGTAAGATAGCTGCATAGTTTGATGCAAATCCAAGTTGATTTGAAAAAGTTATTAAAAAAATTAAAGTGTACTATCTCTATTTTGTCCGAATGGCAAATCCTAGCTTTTTATACCAAGATTACTTTAATTCTTAAATTTAACAGCAATACAACAAAAAACTAAATGAAATGGGATTCAGTAAGCTTGATATATATGTAAGATAGCTGCATAGTTTGATGAAAATCCAAGTTGATTTGAAAAAGTTATTAAAAAATTTAAAGTGTACTATCTCTATTTTGTCCGAATTGCAAATCCTAGCCTTTTTTTACCAAAATTACTTTAATTCTTAAATTTTACAGCAATACAACAAAAAACTAAATGAAATGGGATTCAGTAAGCTTGATATATATCTAAGATATCTGCATAGTTTGATGAAAATCCAAGTTGATTTGAAAAAGTTATAAAAAAAATTAAAGATGCCTATCTGAATTTTTATATAATAATTTTTTTTTTACATATTGTAAAATTAAATTCTTTCATTTCACAGCAATAAATCAAACTACCTAATAAGCTTGAATTTTGTAAGATCAATATTTAATTTAGTTAGATGGGCTGATTTACACCAGTCAAAACTAAATTTGAAGGTCAAGACTAGTCGAGACAGGTCGAGACTGGTTGAGACTGAGTCGAGACTAGTCGAGACAGGTCGAGATTAGTCAAGACAGGTCGAGACAGGTCGAGCCTTGGTCAAGACCATTTCAGACTACACAAAGATCATCAAGTACTGAATCAGACTAATTAAGTAAAGTCGAGACCTAGTCGAGTACACTTAAGTACAGTTAAGTACAGTCGAGACAATGTCGAGACTAGTCGAGTAAAATGTGTGCTCGATTTTACTGGTCGAGAACAAAAACTGGTCAATTCAGACTCTGTGGAGTTTGTAGTGTAAATTATCAAACATTAAAATATGAACTTTATGATCGGTACGATTGAGATTTTTATATGAGAGAATTTGGTTTATCTACCGGTATTAGTTGAAAATGCGTCTTTGAACTAGCTTTCAGTAGCTGCGAGTATGCGTTTATCAATAATTTGTGTCTTAATGTTATTAATTCATGTGATAAATTGTTGTGTTGTTACACCACTATACCAATGAAGGAGGAGAGAAGAAGGAGTTGGTTGGATGGAGTTGGGAGAGGTGTGTGAAACGCATATTTAACTGAAATAAACCAGTCAAACCTTAATGTCAAGATAAGACCCCCTCTTATAAATGTCGCTTTATTTTAAGCACCTTTTAAAACTGTTTAAGTTAACATATTTTGTAGAGAATCATCAATTCAAGGGCATTTAATATCTTAAATAAAACTATTCTAATTAGATATATTTTCATCTGATATTGGACGGAAGATGTTGCCCATTTATGTAATATAATTACGATTTATCATATAAAACAGCCAAATGGATGCACAAAAGTAAAAATAGGAGTCACAGATCCGATTGAATACAATTATCAGCTAAATTTTATTGATTTTGGAACATTTGTTTCAAATATGACAAACTTTTACCCAGAATCACCAGCACCGTATCAGGACCCACCAGCACAATGACAGGACCCACCAGCACAATGACAGGACCCACCAGCACCGTATCAGGACCCACCAGCACCGTATGAGGACACGAATTAACTGAGAAAATGCAAAATTTTACTAAATTGCACTGTTTTTTCACAAAATAATTTTGTCATTTGGATTTGGGTATAGAAAGCGGACTCCATGAGCATTTTTGTTTTAGTTTTTCAGTTCTAGATTTTCTGAAAATTAGCACTTTTGTATTACGCTTACTGAAACAGTTAAGAGGATCAACTTTTTAATGGTTTGCCTATGAACCCATAAGAAACAAAATTGAAAAATTTCAACTGTTTCCTTCCATTTTTATGAGAGAAAACGTCAAAAATCATCATTTTCGTCTATGTTTACATTTTTTCATTGATCACCAGCACCCGTCAGGACCGAATCACCAGCACAGAACGTTCTCTCGCAGGACAACCATACCCACCGTGATTACACCCCTAGATAGATTTGAGTACTTGTAAATATAACTATCATGTTGTGCAAGAAAATCACATACCAAAAAGGTGTGCTTCAATTTTTTTTAGACCTTTTAAAATCTAATTTTAATTGAATTAATTCATATCAACAACTTGTAGAGCTTAAGGAGGTAGACCTAGGTTAAGGGAAATAACTCTTAAAATCATCAGTACGTTTGTGTCAACCATTTTCAAAAACATATTCTAAGCTTCTAGGTTATATAGATTATTTTTAATCTGTTTCAGGTAAATGCTTAAAAAACATTGATGAACTTGACTTTTACAAACGCTTAACTGATTTAAAGAGTTATCTCCCTGGACCAAGGTCTACCCCCTTAAACCTCAATTTGCGCTATTATCTTAATTTCTAATTATTTCGCAGTTAAACGTCTTTGTCAATGCAAACAAAACTATGCTTATTATTGTTCCAATAAAGTAGAAATTCATATGTTTACAGATTCAAATAAATAATAAGTTGTCCTCTGAAAGAAATCTTTTTTAACACAAGTAACATTTTTTATTTTAAATGCTAAAGTTCATTATGTTATGCGATTATACATTCTTTTCTTTGACAAAGCCGGGTTCTGCTTTGTGAAATATCGGACAAAACCAGGTCGTTCACATTGACAAAAGCGGGTCCTTCCATTTTGACATGACCCATATTCCTTCGTTCCATTCATAGAATATAAGTATTGACGTGCATTTTTACTTATTTCACATTCGTTTAGAACGATTGTAGAAAATATTACATCTCACACTAGCAAATAGTTATATTTGTATTTATATTCTTCAACATGATAAAAATAACATAAAAAAACCAGAACCATTCATTTTCTCTGTTTGTTGATGTTCCGTCACCGTATCAGATTTAAGACAACATTGAGTCCATACATTCTTTATCGGGGCAGTAAAGACACAGTGAAGAAAAGTAGAAAAAAAATCATATTTTGTTTCACTGATGGTTGAATGTCGGATGTTTAAAGGCGATTTGAATGGTCTCTTCTCTTGCAAAGAAAAACATAATTATTCGAAAGATAACTATATGGTCTAAATATTCGTGTGGTTCAATCTTTTAGCAACTAAACGAGTATTATACTTGAATGGTCCGAGCATACAATTATACTAGTATAGTTGTATGGTCATAAACATCTTCGTATGGTCTATATACTCGTTTTGTCCGGAACATATAAATATCTCAATTTCTATTTATTTATAATGCTCATTCATAATCATTTGTTAAAATAAAATTGCTGAAATATTCAAAAAAAAAAAAATCAACAGTTCGGTTACATTTTAAAACGCCTATATTTCATTGATTTATAATGTTTCATATTAATATTATTGGGAATGGTAACGATCAGTTATGTGGTTTTATATAATTACAGATCCAAGTCCTCCAAAAATACTTCAGGTGATCGAGAGAACTAATACTACAATACTTCTTAAAATAGAACCAGGACATGGATCCGTAGAACGCTTTTTTATTTTAGTGAATGGGACTGTTCATTCTCAGATAAGCCTAGACTCATCTAAAACAAGTATGACAATATCAAGTCTGCAAGCTGGCACTGTATACAACTTACTTGTGAAAGCTACATCTAATAATTTAACCAGTGCACCTTCAAATGCAGTAATAAATGCAACATGTAAGTTATGTTTAGATTATAATTGCATGTTTAACTTTCAGCTTTAACTTGTCTTTGACCTTCTTAAACCAATATAATTTTAGATTCATGAAAAGATTAATTTGTGTCGTCATTGTTGTAAAATTTGTGTGACACACACCTCATTTTATTACAAGTTGAATAACATTCTTTATGATTTACATAGAATTACGCAATCATGTTTTTATCAATACTTAATATTGCACATGACATACATTATGTAGGGATTATATAACTTGACGGTATTAACCACGTTACGCTATGTACTTCTGTTTATATATTACAATACATATATTGTTTTCAACAATACAGTTGTTATAGACTTTATTAGTCTTAATTATTACATTGCTTGCAATGAATTACCGTGACTTTCCAGTAAAATAAAACCAATAACTGCACATTCGAAACAGACTCGCTTTTCTACTCCTCTGATGGCATATTACAAAAAGTGTTGTTATGACGTTGTTAAAATGTAAACATGTTGGTATGATTTATTTTCATCAACATTTAACAAGTATGAACACTGTTTGGAAAAGTCAATATTTTCAAAGTTGCTTTCTAAATTATGTTGGAGACAATAAATAAAAATTCATTTCTTGTATACTTTTAAAGCATTTAACATTATATATTTTCCCTGTTTCCTAATAATTATTTTGTATAATGCTGTGTGAAGTGTTTCACTGAAAACGTATCATTGAGATGTAATTTTCAGGATTAACCGAGTATCGCCGGAATGCCATGCAATCACGTTACGGAAAGGCATGTGATAATAGCTGGAGGATGTGATAACTTCTTCATATCAGCCCGCGAAACACAGTTTCGGAAAAATTTCAAATTCACGAAAATTTTACAGTTCAATTATATTTAAAAATATTAAAAGGCCATAAAAGATACTTTTGTTTATTAACTAGATTCCTAAGAATTTCTTCGACGGGATGATTACTATCAGATTATTACATGGCATTTTTCCTATCGCATGTATTATCAGCCCTAGGTTCAATATCAGCCCAAGAGCCGCATGGCTCGAGGGCTGATATTGACCGAGGGCTGATAATACATGCGATATGAAAAATGACATGTTATGATCTTTTTATCATATGCTTCAACAGTAGAGAAAAATAACAGATTCATATATTGATCCTTTTACGTGGTTCCCGAAGTTTAAAGAGTAAAAAGTTTACGGCCGTCGGGCCAAAAATTTGATACATTCAATATGAAAATCTTTCTATCATATGCCTCAACAGAGAGAGAGAAAAAAAAACATTTTAATATGGACGAATCGACAAAAAAAATATTCAACAATATACAAAATGATCATTCAATTTGTTTGGAAAAGTCAACTTTTTAAAGAAACTTTTTAAATTATGTTTCAGAAAAACTTGAAAAAAATGCATTTATTAAATAATTGTTTGTTTTTTTGTTTCTTTTCTTTTATTATTATTTTAAGCAATATACTTTCCAGTATCCAAATAATTGTTTTGAACACTACTTTGTAATGTTTTTCACTGAAAACGTAGCATTGAGGCGTATTTTCCGGAATTAGCCGAGTATTACCGGAATGCCATGTGATAACGTTACGGAAAGGCATGTGATAACAATCGAAGCATGTGATAAACTTTTCATATCAGCCCGCTTAGCACCAATTCGAAAAATATGGAATTTACGTCAATTTAATGCTATTATTATACGGTAAAATGTATATGTTATTTAGTCTAAGTATATGATAAGAAACATTTATTGACTGCTTCCGGAATGTTATCACATGCCTTTCCGTTAATATTCGTTACGTTTATCGCATATAACGTCGTGCATTTCCGAAAAATTATTTGTAAAAAAGGCCGCGTTTGTCGAGTCTTTGAACAACGACAACACAGTGCGGAAAACCGCAAGTTATTTAAGACTTTTCACAAAATGGTTGAAGACCAGCAATGAATTAAGATTAAACATGTTTTGTTATGCATAAATGAGATGCCAGAAGTACGATTCATTTAAAAAAAAACAACGTATTATTTATGCTATGTTTGATTCATTAATTTTAAACAAAAAATAGCTCTTTCGAGCTTCCTGTTTCAAATTGTGACTTGGACTGAGAGTTGATTCATTAGCACTAGTCCCACATCTTGTTATATTTACTAAAAGAAAATAATTACATTAGATAAAATTGAGAATGGAAATGGGGAATGCATAAAAGCGACAACAATCCGACCATAGAAAAGACAACAGCAGAAGGTCATGTATGTTTCAAAATGATACCTTATTCTGATTGGCTAACTGCACATCAGGTGGTAATCCTTAAGCAATTACATTACACAATAAAATTAATCATACACGATAACACGAGGTCGACAATAAAGTGCACAAGTGAATTAAATAAAAAAAAAATGAAATTATAAGTATTGAATGCTTCTTTTTGTAACTTCATAGGGTTGTAAAAGCGTTGACCGTGCGCACATTTTTACAAAATGTACCTTGGTCAACGCTTTTGCACCCCCAATGAAGCATTCAATTCGTAAATACATATCCGTTTTACTTCGAATTCTAGTACGTCGCGAACTAAAAATGTAGAAATACTTTATTGATAATATATAGATTAGTGTATTTAGGTGACGACGCACGTATTGCATATTTCTATATATAGGATGATTAATTATTTATTATTATTGGATAATATATAGATTAGTGTATTTAGGTGACGACGCACGTATTGCATATTTCTATATATAGGATGATTAATTATTTATTATTATTGGAATAAATCTAATGTGATGATTATATATATAGGTATTTAACTCAAACATCAACTTACAGTTCTAATGTATGGCGTTTTTCTGCAGATCTGTTATACGTTATAAGAACGCATTATAGTAGTTAGTCACCACTACGGTGTTAACATGTATATTTATTAAAAAGTCATTTTTATAAATTTACTGTTTGCAAAAGTATGAATTATTCTAAATACTTAGGGTTAGGGTTAGGATTAGGGTTAGGGTTAGGATTTTCTTATCCCAACTTTATGGACGTTTTGGTCCTCAATGCTCTTCAACTTTGTACTTGTTTTGGCTCTACAACGTTTTTTATATGAATATCACTGATGAGTTTTTGGTAGACAAAACGCGCATCTGGCGTATTAAATTATAAGCCTGGTACCTTCTCTGTCTTCTATGTTTTCCCATCAATTTGTATTGTAGTCCTATCATGTAATGTTCTCATTTAATGTTATATCAAACATTGCAATAAAAGTGAGAGGTTTGGCTAGCCACAAAACCAGGTTCAACCCAAAATTAGTTTTTTTCTTAAAATGTCCTGTACCAAGTCAGGAAAATGGCCATTGTTATATTATAATTCGTTTCTGTGTTTGTTGCATTTTTGTGTTGTGTTTCTGTTGTGTCGTGGTGTTCCTCTAATATTTGATGTTTTTCCCTAAGTTTTAGTTTGTAACCCGGATTTGTTTTCTTTTCTGTCGAATTCTGCATTTTGAACAGCGGTATACTACTGTTGCCTTTATTTTAGAGATACTAGCTTGTACGTCAAACTTGCGGTTCGTTTATACATATTCAAACGTGATGAGCAGAAGAAACAACTTTAAAAAGCTAAATAAACAATATGTGTACATTGTCGGAAAATATCAAACTTATTTGTATGAAGTTTTAATAACAGGACGAAAATCGAGTCTTACCGATCTTTTCTCCTGTTTCCGAGAGAGTTAATTTTTAGGGGTATTTTCTGACAATGTACATATTGTTGTGTTTTATCTAAACTTAAGTTGTTTAAGACTAAAACAGTGTCTCTTATTTTTAAAGAAATCAAAAAAGTTAAAACGCGGACTGCAAAGAGGACCTTAAAAAGAAATAACCAACATAAGTGCATGCTCACAAGAAACGGGGTTACAGGAAAATTAATTTATAAAGGTACAAATAAAGCAAACATTTATTTGTGTTCCTATTATTTGCACAATAGGTGACTGATTTCGGGATAAATAAAGTATTTTAATAGTTGATTAGCATTTAAGACCAAACATTATATAAAAAAAAAAAGTGTAACAGGAGACTCCATTGTGTACCTGTTATTTGTACAATAGTTGGCTGATTTGAGTATAAATACAGTATTTGAAAGCTTGAATAGCATTGAAGGCCGACAATTCCATTCCAAGATTTAGAAAAGCTCAGATAACGTAATCTTGCCGTAATGTAAGATATCTATATTTCAGACCCAAGTCCTCCCACCTCTATCAGGATAATAGAAACAAAAAAAGATTCGGTCACAATCAAAATTATCAAGGGAAAAGGACTTGTAAAACGCTATGTTGTTTCTGTGAATGGAAGGGACATCAATATACCTGCCTCATTGAACAATGATGCTACAATTTACACAATTAGTGGACTTGATTCAGCAACTTCATATCCAATCAAAGTATCAGCAGTATCAAGTGGTGAACACAAAACTGAATTAGCAAGCATACAAATGTCTTTGACAACAGGTATAATTTATTTATAGCATAATATATATTGAAATACCAGATTCGTTTTTGATAAGATATGTCAATTCATTTTCTTATTCCTTAGCACATTTTGAATTGTTAAAAAATACTTCAAATTTAATCAGATTTTGAAACAGCTGCACATTGACTATTATACTTATCCAGTCATTATAAATAAGATCATCGAGTTAAATTTCTATTGTCTATTATTGATACGTTTACCAGTTATAAACAATAATTATCGCTTTTTTGTGCATTTTTCCTTTGATCTTTTTTTGTGATAATTTTTCATGTCATGCTACTCGCCTGAGATGGAAAATTATCACTAGAAACTAAGGAGGCACGTGACGTTGATAATGAAATTGACAACGTCGGCATAGGTAAAATAGCGATAAACATATTATCATTGGTCATCTCAACTCGATTGCTTTTTCTCGACACACTATCTAACATACAAATTACTTTTAACTCAAAAATCTAAAATGTAATCTATTGTTCATGTGTCATGCAAATTCATAATGATATCTTTATAACATAAGAAAATTTGGTGGCTAAATATAATTGACATTGATAGTAAGTAAATTTGATTTACCTCATGCATATACAGGTTTGTGGTCAAAGAAATTATATTTGATCCTGGACAATGATTAGCTTTAACTGACATAATTTTTCAACACAAAAGAATTGAAATATACTCAGGCAGCAATAGCTATATGTATAAGGACACAACAATAGCCATTGCCAACAGGACCGAATCAACCAGGCCGACAACAGTTATATGCTATCGGTGACCAAATGTTCTTGGTATCACAGGCGAGTAGCGAGTAGCATGATATTATCAGATTATAACATGGCATTTTTCATATCGCATGTATTATCAGCTTTAGCTTCTATATCAGCCCAAGAGCCGCATGGCTCGAGGGCTGATATTGACCGAAGGTTGATAATACATGCGATATGAAAAATGACATGTTATGATCTTTTAATCATATGCTTCAACAGTAGAGAGAAATAACAGATTCATATATTTATCCTTTTACGTGGTTCCCGAAGTTTAAAGAGTAAAAAAGTGCACGGCCGTCGGGCCCAAAATTTGATACATTCAATATGAAATCTTTCTATCATATATGCCTCAACAGAGAGAGAGAAAAAACATTTTAATATGGACGAATCGGCAAAAAAATAATTCAACAATATACATAATGATCATTGTTTGTAAAAGTCAACTTTTTAAAGAAACTTTCTAAATTATGTTTCAGAAAGAAACTTAAAAAATGCATTTATTAAATATTTTTTTTTTTTTTATTATTTTTATTTTTTTATTATTTTAAACAATATACTTCCCAGTATTCAAATAATTGTTTTGTACACTACTTTGTAATGTTTTTCACTGAAAACGTAGCATTGAGGTGTATTTTCCGGAATTGGCCGAGTATTACCGGAATGCCATGTGATAACGTTACAGAAAGGCATGTGATAACAATCGAAGTATGTGATAAACTTTTGATATCAGCCCGCTAAGCACCAATTCGAAAAATATGGAATTTACGTCAATTTAATGCTATTACAAATGTATCATACGGTAAAATTTATATGTTATTTATTCTAAGTATATGATAAGAAAAATTATCACCAAAAAAGATCAAAGGAGAAATACACAAAATAGCGATAATTATTGTTTATCACTGGTATACGTATCAATAATAGACAATAGAAATAGACTCCTCTTTTACTGTCCATATTGAGGCTGTGAATTTGAATCCAAGACATAACAAATGCGCTCATGATTCAAATCGTAATCTTTCACCAATTTGTGTATTGCCTCAAGCGTTTATTTTTTTAACGAACCTTTTTAAAATGATTAACTCTCATACGTTTGAAAGCGTCTGACATTTGTTTGACTCTGTATTATTCTTCTTCATATTATCAAGAGAAAGATCCTATTCCTGTCGCAATTGGAGGTGTTTTTGGTGGATTTGCTGCATTGGTAGTAATATTAATTATCGTATTGTCCTGGAGACGACAAGCATTGTAAGTTTTAACACTTAAGGTAGATCATAAGTAAATCTTTTTTGAGACAGAATTTTCTTATACTTAGCCAGAATGAAGATTTTAATATGCCCTTTTAAAAAATGTAATAAAAAGTAGGGGTCACCGTGCTATTTTTCAAGCTATGAGTCGTTGAAAATTGCCTAAATTTGGTTAGATTGTTAATGGAAAAACACAATTGTGTGCATACAAAATAATCTATGAGATAGAATTTTGAAATAAATTGTGAAAAGATAGTTTTTGATATATGTTTTAAGAAAATAAAAAGAAAAAATGGTGTCACCGAACTTGTTTTCTTGCTACAAGTAAAAAGAAAAAAATTCCCTATCTGTCCAGTATAAATTTTTTACTAAAAGAGTTATCTTCCCTTAAATGGCTCATTTGAAAAAAATGATTCAACAAGCAAAATAAATGATATTTGTTTAATTACTTTGAATTATACAATAAATTGCCAAGTTTTCTTTATATTATTAAACAGTCTAACCATCAAATTGCAAATCTGTCTCCAAATTTGCAGATTTAGGCAAATAACTAGATCGATTTTTTACTGTGATTGTTCAATCCAAGATGGCGGTCTACCATGAATCTACCTTAAATGAAGGGCCGTTGGTATTTGATATAAATTAAAAAATTAAAAAAAGAAGCTAATTTTGTAAATAGAATGGAAAATATTCAATTCTTAATAAGTAGAATATTTTCAATGCTTAATAAAAAGTCTTCAGAAACATGCAGATGAGATATTTCAAACTACTGGTATGAGCCCGAATATGATATGGATACTTAAACATAATAAGTTCTATCTAAGATGTTTAATTATTGTGCACGTGCTAAGTAATTTCTAAACTTATATTTGTATATGCGTGAAGATTCTTTTCCATATGCTGTATTGATAGATCGACTTCTACGTCACAATAAACAAAACCTTTCTATAACTTAATACAAAAAGAAAGACCAATAAATTCAAAATTTAGATTGAAGGGTGTAAAAACTTACTTTTGAACACTGATTTAAATAACAAATACACCAAAAAAATATAAATGAAATTTAGCAGGACATTATAGTAGACAATATATTAGGTAAAGTAAATAATTACTATTTAAACGTATGATTTTTTATATAATACTCATGTGAATCAAATTTCATACAAAACGTTTTGAAAGGCAACTATACATAGCATCTTGCACAATTAATTTATTTACCTTTAAAATGACAATTTTAACATGACGTCCTTCAAACGCTTTGAGTACATACCCGTGGTAAAATATGAATATATTGGTTGGGCTGTTCCGATCGTACTCCAACCTAATAAAATTATGCTTATTTATGAATGAGCTACCCGACGTCATAGAACAATGACGTAAGGATGTAAGCATTATTCGGGGAAATACACGCTTGTTAAACCGAAAATCTTCACAACAAGGAAACGTAAATATACGATGCTAAATGTGTTATATAAGCATTTGTTATAATAAAAGACATACAAGTACAATTACCATTTAGATTCATCCAAACCTATCTAAATATGTTATTGTAAATAGTTTAAGCATGGGACTTATTCAGTTCCGTTCTTTTACGTCAGTTTGATAGTGCGTTTATTTATGGAAAAGGCAAATAATACCTTCATCTAGAGCACTCCGAACCAAAACAATTACCGTATTTGTCCTATAAGAATCGATATAATCTATGGGGGTGACTTGAATATATCATGATTTTACCACGAGTTGTCCCTTTATGCCGATACTTTACCCCTCACTATCGCTCTTGGTAAAATATTTGTCATAAAGGGTCAACCCGTGGTAAAATCACAATACATTCAAGCCCCCAAGAATTATTTATAAATTCACATTTCAATGAGTGCTTGCATCAGATATATCTCAGTTAATTTGAAATGTTTTGGATATTATCAAAACATGAAGACCTGCTTCGTGATCAAGTCTTCACCATTGTAACAAAACTAATGTAAAATATAATTTAAAACAAACTTGATGCTTTTATCTTTTAATTGTAAACAGCCAATTTATCAGCAGTTACATAATAACTATACCATTGTATGAAGTTAGTTCGTACGATATGCTCGACCACATTCCATTTATACTGACTTCATAAAAAGATATGTGTTCCTTACACAAAGCCTACTTATTCAGATTAAGATCGACAGTAATCGACTCTACAAAAGTGTAGTGATCGCCCCACGAATTGGTTAACTGATACTATTTGTCCATTCATCAATTCCATTTTTTTCAATTAAGGACCTGAAGATTTTGTATGGTCGTCGGATTAGTAATTTTACAACTTATGTGCTATTTCCAATTTCGCCGTTTTGACTGAGTGTGAATTTGCATGGCGGGTGATACATGCATGCATAGCAGTAAGTGAAAAAGTAATAATACCGAACACCAAAGGAAATTCAAAACCAAAAGTTTTTTTTTGAAATGGCAAAATCAAATTTAAACAATTTAATTGAAAAAAACAACTATCATATAACTTAGTTTTAGTGAGTTTAAGCATATTTTATATCCAAAACATTGACAATAGAGTTAGACACATGTTTTGCAACTAAGAACGTCTTCTCTATTACATACAAAATAATAAATAACCAAACAAAACAAAATACATGATAATAACATCATAAATCATATGACTTTCAATCAGCGGTATACTACTGTTTCCTTTATTTGGTACAGGCATTTCTTTATGCTGTGTTAAGCTTACTAAAACTCTAACTTGTATGACAGCCAGGATTGACACCATGAGATGCTTACCATGTCCATGACCCCAATTCATACAATTTACTCAGTTTCTTTGTGCTACCTTGCGTTTGATGGGCTGACTCTATCTATGAGATTTTAGAATCTCTCCTTCTTGTAACTTTGTTCTGAATTGACTTTATACGAAGTATATGAAAAGCATTGTACATATGTAATGTCCAATAAATATTTTTTTTGCAATATGTATAACATTTGAGATTTAATTTTGCTCAGATGCTTTAAAAAGAACACCCATAAGGAAGTAGAACAAGGCAATATGAACGCTGGATTTGAAGAAGAAGTTGAATTGGAAGATAATCGTCGAAAGAGGTGAACAACTATGTCGCATTAAACTTTGCATACTGAAAGTATTGATCAATGCCTTTTTTTTTTTGTTTATCGAAACCCAAGACTTTGCTTATAACTATATGCATTCCGATCATTCCTTGTTTTATAGTAATGGACACACTTTCAAAAAACACATGCACATTATTATATCGATATATTATTATATTGCACATTTCAAAGCACATTGAACTTACGTTTCTGTCTTATAAATGTGTACCCATATCTCAAATTTTGCTGAATAATCACTTTCATTTAATAACATCACTTTATAACTAGAGATGGACAAAGCATATATAAACTAACAAAACCTGATGAAATTTCGTTTGGAGATTATTTCGATATAATAGTCTATGTTCAGATCGTTCAATTTCTGAAATTAACTGTAGGAAACAACTGCGCAGGCTGATGCGCAGTGTACCAGTTATTGCCTCTTGACTAGCGAAATTATTAGTTCATGAAAATCCGATTGCATTTATCCTAACAGGTTGACACAAATTCAATGTTGATATGTTCTATCGAAGTATGCAAAGAAGAGTGTTTTACTAAACATACATATGAGCCTGTTTGGGATAAAAACATATATGTTCACATTTGAATACTTTGCCGAAAAAATAGCAAAAACTTTCATCCGAAAGAGATATTTTTACCATGGTTTTGGCAAGTTTGTTAAGATTTATCAGATACTAAGGAAGGGTCCAAATTGGAAATAAGATAGGATAAAATTATTGTTAAAGAGAGGAAAGATAAATTTACGAAAGGAGTATTCAAACTCACAAGTCGAAAATAAACAGGCAAAAGGAAAAAAACGACAAAAGACTAAAATGCATCCAACAGGTTACAAAAAATAAAGACTGTTATATTATGCAGAATGCCATGAACAACAAATTTAAGCAGAAAATGATGTATTGCTGATTTGTTGTGCAAAAGGACAAACCATTTTCAAAGCAGTGCACAATCAAACATAAAAGAAACAAGTTTGATTCAGGTGCTTGGTTTTGTTTTTAGAAACGATCAGCAGAGATCTCTTTTTTATACCGGGGTCAGACATCAGCGTATAGCTCCGACGTACGCCGGGCGTGTTAAAAAATCATGTACGCCGCCAACACGCTAGTAATTTTAGATGCATTCAACCTGTCAGTCATATTTGTAAAGTGTACACAACGAGCTATAAGCGTGTATTGGGCGTACTAGAAGCGTACCAAATCGTTTGTCGGGCGTTCAAAAACGTATGTTGGCGTATGCTTGGCGTTTGTCTACCGTAGATGGAATGCACGCTACGAAGGAAAAAGGTTTTTTGAACGTATATAAGACGCGCTCCGGTCGTATCTTGGACGTTCTAATGTGGAGTGTTTGTTACAACGTTTTACTTAAAGTCGAACGACCTTAAAGCGTATATAACGTGCCCTTAACGTGTCTCGAACTTATCTGTAGCGTTTTCAACGCGCTTCTAGCATATGTATTACGTGCGTGTAGCGTACATGTATACGCTAGACACACGCTTGAGCTGGATGAAACTTTTTATGCTGCCTAAAAATTTCCTCGAGTTGTAGCGTTCACCAAGTGTATAACTTAATATATCGACGTACTTTAAACTTATGCAACGTGCGTTTAACGATTTCTTAGCGTTCCTCTGGCTTGCAACTAATTTTCTCTCTACGTTTGGTGCACCCCGGTCTGTACGCCAATGTGTGACGCCGGCATTAGGCCTGAAGTATCATTACTTCTTATACCGAAATAAAGCTTTGATGTTGATGCTACATTATTGTGTAAGTATGCATTCCGTATATCTCATGGTTATTCAAATAACTGACAATTATTGAAAATTGTATCAATAGTTTTGATGTCCCACATCAGATATTACGTGCTTCAGCATATCGTTCTCTGTTGATATTGCGGAACGTCTGTGTTATTCCAGGAAAATTGTGACGATTTTATCAGTAACGTCACGTTGAACTTGGTTGAGTTGATATATGCCCTTGCTACTGTATCGTATGTCCTTTATTATTTGACATAAAACTAAATGACATGACGATAAGTAGTAAATAAGTTTGGACCTACCATAGAGAGGCGAAAGATAACAAAGGGACATTCTAACTCATAAGTCTAAAACTAAACTGACAATGCTATTGCAAAATAAAAGACCTACAGATAAACAACACTACACAATTACAACATAGTAGGCAACACGAGATCGTATGTGCTCCAGATAGCTAAGCAAATCCTACTCAACATGTTGCACTCGTCGTGTTGCTCATCTTAGTACAAACTCGGTGATAAGTCTATATTTGTAGGTCATTTTCATGATATAGGGGACGGGATTGTAATGGCAACCAATGGAACACATCCGTTGTCATCTATCATGTCTATGTACATGTAACATACATTCCATCACAGTCAACCAATTCGTGAGGGTGTCTGTTAAATATTTCGAAGGGGTAATTTCAACTTAATACGTGGTTAAAAGCATCCATTTCAGCAACAACCCTTTATTAAGTTGAACCTTGATAGAAAATTCAAGCCCCTGAGTATCGTGCCAACCTTTAGATAGATGTCAAATACAATACGCTGAAAATGAACAGTAACATACGAGACACAACAAAATTGCATAGAGGACCTTGTTTGGTGGGTAAAAAATTGTCACCTTATTTCTGTTAGAAAAGGTAATACAATACGACCGAAAGGAACAATAGCTAGCTCTTTCACAGGAGTTGTGTGAATATATATTGTTGTTAAAATTACGCTTCAGCCTTAATATTTTGACATTAAAAGGTCGGAAATACTAGGGGACCGACAACTGTCATAATTCGAAGTTATACTGTCATGACAAATACAAAAGAGGAAGAAGAAATGCCAGACAAGGAAATAAAACACTAAAAAGAACATTACAGAATGAGCCCTACGAAAAACTGTGGGTTCATTCTGAAGCTCCTGAAGGGTAGGTACATGCTGCTCTACCACTGACAACCGTCAAGTTGAACATGGTAAATACCAATGCGGTGATGAATATCATTCAGTGGCAAACATTTGGAGGAAAAACATAACCTGACGATTGTAACAATCGGAATATATTTGTGGTTATTTATGACACAGACAATGCATAACTGTCAACCAAATCGTAAAACCCGTTCAAAAGATTACAATTTCACAATCACTAGGAACAATTTAAGCACAAGTTTTTATGTAAGTGGTTATTTTTGTCATGATAGGAAATGCAAGTTGTTGAATGTCATATAATGAGATATATGCTCAATATAGAGGCGCTGCTGAAATGTTGCTGCATTGAATGTAAAAGTTCATAATTTGAAATCTAAAATCATCCTTTGTGTTGTAAAGTTTTGCTTTTCCCAACCGACCCACATCATCATTTTCGAATTGAACCACATTAAAAATAAACTTTCTTTTGAAGAATCATTTAAATTTCCGTTTCATGGTATAGTTTTTTAATGCGTTCCTAAAACACGGCGCTTTTTATAACTTTTCTGATAACTACATATTTAACGCATTTGCAATACAATATTGTGTCATCTGTAAACGATATATCAAAATGCATTGCACAAATTGTACCTTCCAAAACCCTCATTTATGACTGTTTATTGTTAAAAATTCAAATTAATAGATCTAATATTTGAATCAAAAAGGGCCATGTGTTCTCTATGATATCTGTCTGCAAAGTACCGAACGTTAACTGTTTTAGAATTCGACTGTTTTCCTGAGTGTAAATCCTCATTTCTATACGACATGTCTCGGTATTTATACATCCAACATTAAGGTGCTTAGCTATGATGTTTCTGTTGGGTTTTAAGTTATTTCTTATCTTTTGTGATTTGAATTATGTATTTTTGTTACGTTTCACAAATATCCTATTTATCAGTATAGTTACATTTTAATTTTTCATTTTCCATGGATAAAGTATTGTGTTAGTTCATATAATGATGACGTCATCACACTCAAAATTTAAGATAGACATTCAAGACCGTCATAATCATGATAATCATTAGAACTAGTAACGTGAAAATAGTTGGGAATTTTTGGATCTTGTTCCATATATTTGAATAAATTTGAATGTTATATATACGTCAAAAACATCCGCCACTGCCACTGTTCGTGGTGTCCTGTGCTGTATTAAATGGAGATATCCGTTGTTATTCTACGGTTTACATGTTGTAATGAACTATGATATTTTTTATTTATGTATTTTTAGTGCTGAGTTTTAATGCGTTTATCTGTGCTGTATTCCGGTCACGTAGATTTGTCATTTTAGCGATATTTATTTACACTGATTAAGTCTTGAAATTCCTTACTTGTCTACAACGAAGTAAATGAAAACAACATATAATACTTTTGATGTGTTTGCGGCTCTTTGTGATATAACTGCATTAGGAACGTCCAAACCCAAAATATGAAGGCTAAGGATTCATAAGCCCGAAAGACTATTGCCTAAACCACATAGAAAGACTCTCCTTCGAATATAATAAAAATGTGCTTAATACTCAAAACACAGGAGCTACTCAGGTTCAGTTACGGACTTATGGTACCACGGACTAAAAACGTCAATTGGTTCCCACCCGTATTACGTACATGTTCACCTATAGTACGTCCATAATGCAGATTGTTAAATTATAACTATTTTACGGACTATTCAATAATGGTGATGAAGCTCGGTATAACCACTACGTATGACACAATAGTTTATGATATTAATTTTGTGTAATTCTTTCTACCTCCAGACAACGAGAGAAGCATACAATATGTTAAGTATTGTTTCTTGTTCCTCCGATTCTTTTTAATATTTTTTTTTTACCATGGTTTGTAATATTTGTTGTGAAGGTGTATTGATTTTCGATATCAAAATTATTTGTTTTCTTAATGAAAGAAGGGGACCCAATTATTAGTTATAATATCTATAGCCTGGGGTCCTGGCTAATCTTGTCAGTATAGCCATGCGTGTATCAATATACTTCCTGTTAATGATTGGTTAATACTTATTTTGTCGCGCAATGATTGTTTTACATCTGTATCCAATCAATTCTTGTTTAACACCAATAAGTAAAAAATAGACTGTAATTATTTTTCTTTATGAATTGATGTATAGTGTTATCATATCTAATTATTAGTTCGATGATAATTAGTAAGCAGAAAAGGGTTAATTCTTATCAGCAATCGCCTGGTGAGAAAGTTAAAAGTTTAAGATTTCACATAACCAAGGTGTGAATTGGATTTCAATATTGCTGGTTTACATCAAACATCAAAATTTATGCAAATATTTATTCAGCCTCACTTGAGATTCATAGTCAACTGGCACTGAATCGATCACGTGGTATTTGTTCCCAAACTAGCCCTTGCGACGCGCAGCTAGATTGGACCGGATGCCAGGCTATAATATCTATTCAAAATATTCAATGTAAAATTGTTAAACATGTATAATATGCTATTGGAAATTGTATTTGGGTGTACAAAAATAATTTGTTTCTGTTTTAATTGAAAGAAGGCTTTGGAGCATAGAACAAAATACAGAACCTAAAGGCAAATTGTAAAGGGGAAGTTAAAAAAAAACTGACAAAATCAAACTACATCAATTAAGGTGACAGGTAAAAAAATTTTTGCCAAATTCCTAACATGGTACAGGCATTTTCCAAAAACAAATCCATCCTTTCTATTTTACATGTAAATTCTAATTTGAAAAAAAATAAAGAATAATATTAATTCTATTAGTTCGAAAATCAAGCATATCGGAATCAATTAAAGATTAAAAACTAATTCTGCAGAGAACAATTGAAGGTCTTTCCACCTCGATAATAAGAATGAAATTTAAAAAACGATGTTAGAAAATGTCACTCCTTGTTGATGTAATTTGGTTCTTCAAATTGATATAAAAAAATAAGATTAATAGGTATATGCAGAAGACTTAATTGTTTTATTATGAACAGCAAATAATTTTAAGCAAAGTCAAAATCTAGAACGTCAAATTGACCTTTGACCTTGACCTCAATTTCAAGGTCATAAGTCAGTAATCTCAAATCAAAAGACCCCAGATCAATCATTTGTATGGTTGTGGAGAAATACTGTTTTCAAATACATAAGGGGAGAAAACTCCTACAAGGGTTAACCAAAACACTTTGACTGGAATAGGTTGAAGTTGCGCCTTTTTGTAAACAGTAATTTGGCAAACAAATCATATCATTAACTGTAACAGTTTCTTTTGAATAACAATTACAAGCAAAATTCAAATTTATAAGATGACCTTGACCTTCGACCTTGATCTCAATTTCAAGGTCATAGGTCAGTGAACTCAAAACGGAAGACCGGAGGTCAATCACCTGTATGGTTGTGGAGAAATACTGATTTGAAATACATAAGGGGAGAAAACTCCTATAAAGGTTAACCAAAACACTTTGACTGAAATAGGTTAAAGTTGCGCCTTAATGTAAACAGTTATTTGGCAAACACATCATATCATTAACTGTCACAGATTCTGTGGAATAACGATAACAAGCAAAATTCAAAATTTAGAACATGACCTTGACCTTTGACCTTGACCTCAATTTCGTTCAAATGGACTAAGGACTTAAAATCAAAAGACTGTTGGCCTCTACAACAAATCGCCTATCTTAAATTTTCAAAGGGAAATAACTCCCATAAGATGTCTTCCGATCACTCAAGTCAAAATAAACCAAATCATTCAACAATTTGGTGAAAACAGCTAAAATCTTTTACGGTATTAGAGATATAGCGATAACAAGAAAAAGGGGACGCGGAGAGATAACTCCTATAAGAATAAGTGTTCGGTCACACAGGGTGAGTTTTGAAACCCCCATTACTGCACAACATCATTGGCCAAAAAATCCATTCGATATGTTGTAAGAAAAAAAAGCATCTCAGACGGCAGAAGAAAAAAAAATAATAATCAGAAGAAAAACAAAATAAATCCCAGCTTGATTTGACTTCTTAAAATGGCCGTTATGTAATTAATTATACCAGCGTCCACATGTGTGATTTGTGACAACTTCTCGGTAGATGTGTAAATATTGACATCTGTGTGTAATGTCTGTTTACAACAACTGTTATGTAAAATACATTTACATGTTGATTCGAATAGTACGATTTTTTATTGGTTTATAATTACGATTACCAGGTGAAACTTCTGATTTGTTTTAAAAAAAATATGTACACATATATGTTTGAAGTCGATAAGGATGGCATACATTTATATTTGGGTATCTCTTCATTCCAAAATACAGTACTCACAAATAAAATTTCTTCTTCTTCTATTTCAAAACTCGTTTTGAGAATTTATTCAGCAAACAAATTAAACTATTTTTTTATACCATACAAGATTTGTTTTTTTTTTAAAACGGCATGTCATATTTCTTTCCCCTCTTATTTTCAAGGATAATTAACAATTTGTATCACCTCTCCCCCTTTTCACCAGGTCCAGGAAAAATGAATTGACATTTTCTAATAAATAATCATTTATAAATGCTATTTTATTTCCATAAGATTTACTTTAAAACAGAATCTGGGACTTATATATACAGCCCAAGCATACAGTCATATTTGTGTATTTTTCTTGTTTCAATGACCACTAGAACACACCCGCGAAATCGCGGGCATTCAGAGCGTGGTTGGAAGTATGTTAAGTGTTGAAAGATGAAATTTTGTAAAATATTTAATGAAAGGTATCAAAAGTCATAGGTACTTGAATTGGGGACAGGACAATTGTTTTTCTACCCCTCGTCCTTTCTTCAAAAATTCCCATTCTCACCAGGAACATTATAATCAGTAGACCAATTGAATTACTTCATGCCCATTTTGTTTTTACATTTTAATTCTTACTATTAAAATTTATAGAATATATTGATATGCAATGAATTTAAAAATGAAATTTTGATAGATTTTAGCATTTCTTTTTCAAATTTTTTTTTATATATTATTAGTGATCATTTCTCATATGTGTAAATATATCTATGCGTTCATGTTTTACAACGCGAATGTGCTCATTTTCATGTTATTATAAAATTACTGCATAAATCATATCTGCTATATCTTCAATAATTATTTAGTCGTATGAACCTTATGGTAGCACAATACAAAGATTTTACAACTCCAACTTCCAAGTCTTAAAATGCTGTATCTTTCTTAATAATGCTTGAAAATTTATAAAAGTGGTAGTTTTGGATAGCTAATAGATTACTCTTTCAAATTAATGCAATGTTAGTATTATGCAACAATTATGTAACCAATTATAATGTTAACTGAGTCTAAAATATTTTTCACCAAATTTCCACTTTAAAATGAAATTAGCTTCTGCATAGGTATCCCTAGAGGGTTGATTTTATTATATGTTGTTCCTATGGCCATTATCTACAAAAGGGTGTCTCAGATTTCAGATAGAATGTATAGAACACATTTTACACCTCATTTAACATCATCTTCTTTTATGTGGTTAGGATGTTTACACTAATTAGTGATTTTTTAGAGAATGGAATACCATAGAGACAATTTGAGACAGCCTTTTGAAGCCCATGATGTGTTGATTAAGATTTCGTTAAAATTTTCTGAATAGTTAGAGATGATAGAGCTAAATTAATTCAAGTGAACTTACCCAGATTTTGCCACTAATTACATAATGATTGCATAATACAAATATTGCATTCATTTAAAAGATTAATCTTTTATCTATCTATATATACCTCTTTTATTATTTTCTATGCATTCATAAGAAAGTTACAGCATTTTAAAGGTTAGTGATTGGAAGTAAAAAAATCCCTGTATTGTGCTACCTTAATTTTACTGTGACTATCTTTCTATTTCAGGCCCATTAAAGTTTCAGAGTTTCACAGACACGTTGGAATGATGTCAGGAAATTCAAACATGGGATTTTCACAGGAATTTAAGGTATAAATGAGAATTCAAAGTTTGCAACAACAATAATCAATCTATTTGGTATTCCGTAATTCTGAGTGTTTACCACTATGTTCATGCATTTTTCACTTCTTGTATTAATAAAATGAACTAAACTTAATTGTCTTTAAAACGGTCGAATATATAAAATGTCTAGTTGAAAACTACAAATTATCATGTGCTTTTCAAGACTTAAACAAAGCTTGTATTTGTTAAGCAATATAGAAATTTCTTTGTGATAGCATCATTCAAAAGTGAATTTAACCATAACTTCGTACATTGTAGGAGTTAGGAATTTTAAGTCCAAAACACTCAACTGAAGTATCCCAAATTCAAGAAAACAGACCGAAAAACAGATACACCAACATACTTCCATGTAAGTACTTCAAAGCTCAGGTTGTCAAAATATAACTTTTTATAAATGTTTGTGTTGAAACGCACTTATCCTATTTGAAACAAACTTCCCTTAAAACAAGTTTTACTATGCGTATTGTTGTGCGTTTATTTTCTACATTGACTAGAGGTATAGGGGGAGGGTTGAAATCTAAAAAAACATGTTTAACCCGCCGGTGTTGTTTTTTTATTGCACCGGTCCCAAGTCAGGAGCCTCTAGCCTTTGTTATTCTTGAATTATTATTTATTTTAGTTTCTTGTGTGTAATTTAGATTTTAGTATGACGTCCATTATCACTGAACTAGTCACATATTTGTTTAGGGGCCAGCTAAAGGACTCCTCCGGGTGCAGGAGTTTCTTGCTGCATTGAAGACCATTGGTGGCTTTCGGCTGTTGCCTGCTCTATGGTCGGGTTGTTGTATCTTTGACTCATTCCCCATTTCCATTCTCAATTGTATTTGTATTTGTGTTGGCTATTTAGTTTGATAGGTACGACACAATTATGCACCAACTTAATATCATGTCAACCGGTATTTTACAAAGTACTTGCATGAAAAAACCTACATAACTGTATATGTATAAGCTAATCTTACTACATTGATTCTTCTTAAATACCTATCTGTGTTTTGAACCGATGAATTACTTGTGTTGCCATTCTGAATAAGTTCAAGATAATAACAATTAAAACCAAGGAGTGAACAAAATTTCATAAAACCAAAGGACATTTACATCAACAGTTAATAATAAATAAGAAACAACACGAACTTCACTTAAAATCGGGAGGGAAATCAAATGCTCCGGAAGGGTAAGCATTTCCTGCTCCGTATACGGCACCGATCGTGTTATTTCTCTGTTCAGTTCGGTAATGATGGAAGGTTTTTATGACTAAGGAAATTATATCAGATATGATTTCTGACACACTTTTGTCATAATGGCCAATTAGCTCATAATGGCGACCGTAAAATTTCTTGAGTGATGCTTTCAATTTGATTGATTCATAGCCCTGTCTCGGCAACTTTTGAGAAAGCAGTATTCCTCGTTCAACAAAATCAACGTACTTTGAGCTAGCTCTAGAGTAAAGTATCAATTGAGACACATAAACTCCATATGCCGGTGCCGCTGGGATGCTGCTACACAGAAATGGAAAGTTGACTATAGGAAAATTAAAATCATCGCGTTTGTCATAAATTTTGGTATTCAACCTACCATCAGTAGTCATTTTAAGAAAAAGATCTTAATATGAAGCAGATTTATCTGTTTCGGTAGTATCTTTAATTTCAAGTTCACTTGGAAATATTAAATGTAAGTGATCACTGAATCTATTATTATTAAGAGACAGTCCATCATCAATATCCCGAAAGGTGAAATTAAAAGTCTGTGCTAATTTCTTTTCTCCTTTCTGTACACGCCCTTGGATAATTTCTGTTTCATAGGAATATAAAAACAAATCTGCAAGTAAAGGAGCTCAATTGGTATCCATTGGGATTCCAATAGTCTGTTGGAAGACCAAACCTCTAAATTCAACAGGTATGTTGTCAATTAAAAAGTCCAGCATGGCAGTGGTATCCTCTTCGGTGTATTTTTTCCTTGACTCTGTATTATATTTCACAAAGTAAGCTGAATTCCAGCAAAAAACTAGATATTTAAAACGTCTTGTGCCCTTTTTGTGAAAGAAATTTGTGTGTTCAAGTTGTGGAAAAGTTACAATAGAGATGTAATAGGTGTATCTATAAATGTTTCTACTTTTTCGTCAAGACTATGTTTATCGGTTAATGGATGTACCACGTCAAAAATAATGATGTGGCTTTTATCTTGGTACATTGTTAATAGCGTTTGATTTGTCAGTTTTAAGGGACTTACTCTTTGTTTAATTTACCATGCAGTTTACATGTAGAACCTTTGTTATACTTTTGTGAATCGAATACATTGACAGAATTTTCTTAATAATATCATTTCAAATATTGAATCGTGTTTTTTTTTTCTTTCAGTCGATCATTCACGTGTTAAATTAATCGGGATTGAAGATGAAACTGGGAGTGACTTTATAAATGCTAATTACATACCTGTAAGTAAATTGAGTGTAAAAACAACATTAGAAAATTTTAGAAAAGTACAACCTTTTACAATACCAAAATAAAAGTATTGATAGAAGTATGATGTAAGAGACGGGCGAACGATACAAAAAGGACAGTCAAACTCATAGATTGAAAATCAAACTGACAACGCCATGGCTAAAAAAAACAAATTCGATAATGAGAAAACTTGATTTATATTATCAAAGAGAGACATCACTGGTATCACTTAAATGAAGTTTAATCAAACAATATTATTTGAAGGCGCATAGCTGTTGACAACAATTAATTTTGTGTTTAACAAAGAGATGATATATAGTTTCAAAGAGATCATGTGGCAGGTTTATGGATGGTTTTGTTTTAATCATTTGAAGAATATTCAGCAAACTTGTTTTACCAAGTCCCATTCTTTATATGCCTGTTCTAAGTCAGGAACCTGTATTTTAGTGTTTGTCGTCGTATCATGTCTGCAATAATTGTGTTTCGTAAATTGTTTCGTTATAAAAGAGAGGGGGAAATATAAAAAAAAGACATTCAAGCTCATGAGTCGAAATGCCTAAAATAGAAAATAAAGATCAACAGACAAACAATAGTAAACAACACACAACATAAACAACTTAAGAGCAACACGACCCCCATCTGGGAAAATTAAGTGCTGCGGAAGGGTAAGCCGATCCTGCTCCATGTGGTACCCGTCGTGTTGCTGAAAAAGATACTTTAATACGATATGGTATTTTCTTTCATTTTTAAAGCCTTGTGGCTGCCAATAATTGTTAAAAGCCAATTTATATTAACTATAGTGGATAGTTATTGATAATCATACCACATCTCCTTATTTAATATCAAGTGAACTTTTTTTGATAATCACCTACAATAATTTAATTTGTCATTGAAGACCAAAACTTATCTGAACAAATATAATTCAGGGAAAGAGATCAAAAAGAGAATTTATAGCGACACAAGGACCTTTACCGTCAACTAAAGAAGAAATGTGGAGGATGATCTGGGAACAGAACGTCAGTAGTGTAGTTATGCTGACTCAGCTTATAGAAAGAGGCAGGGTAATTATTGAATGTAATGTTTTCTAGAGCTTCAATTATGAAGTTAAGAACGACGAAT